>NW_007726434.1:0-40000 GCF_000696425.1 Galeopterus variegatus
TGACATCCTCTGCTCAGTTTTAAGGGTGAACACGTATTCTCGCATAGGTGCTGCGAGGTGCTGAACTTGTGTTTATCAGCAAGTCAAGCATTGCTGCTACTGAAGACAGCCTGAAACACCTATAATCAAGGGACATGATAACTTAAGGTATTAAGAATAAAATTACTTCAGTTAGCTTCAGTCTTTCCTTTTCCCGAAACCTTTAACTAATCTGGTGGGATGGGAGAATTCTGGACTTCAGATTTTTCTGTTCTGCAGCTGTGTTGTCTGATTTCCAGTGTGTTATTAACTGTCACAAAGAAAATATCAGTAATTAAAAAGATAAGAATAGACTTTTATATACCTTTTTGGTACCAGACAGAAAGAGTAGAACAATCTTTGTTCTTTATATTAGCTAAAAAACTTCTGATATTTGCTACTTAAGACAAGGGTGATAATCACATTTCCATACAACTGTAAAAAAGGGTTTGGCTTGTGAAAGGTGTGGCTTCTTTTTATTATCATGTTTTCCCCAGAAGACAGCACAGTGGAAGTTAGGAGAAGGGAGGGTTGGTACAGATAGGGATGGCAGCTTTTAGGAGCTGTCTGAAACTGGCTTTGACTCTGAGCCTGGGTTTCTGTGAGGGGTGCCTTTAAAAGCTATGAGTGGTGTATATTTGGCAAAAGGAAAGCAATTTTTAATATTTCTAAAGGTGCTTTTAGTAAAAAGATTTGGGAACACTAAGGAAAATTTTGCAGTAATGGCTCAGAAATCCCTGGCCACTCTGGGACGGTCTCTTTACATCTGGAATCCCCAGCTTACAGGTTCCCTTCTTTTGGAGATGCCACAGAAGCTCAACTGTGAGTTTCTGACCATCTTGTCTTGTCTATTCCTGCCGCCCTGGTTCTGGACTCTGACCAGGGCCTTCCTTCCCCAGCTAGGTCATTAGAAGGCACAGCCCTATCAATTTTTGCTGCTGACCCTTACACTTTGTATTCTGATTTCATTTTTGGTAGGAATCACCACTGAGAGTGGGAGTGTCAACTATTACCAGGTGCTAATTTCTTAGCACCCAGCCACTCTCTGCTCACCCCATCTGGGCTGAGCCACTCTAGCTCATCCCTG
Source organism: Galeopterus variegatus (assembly GCF_000696425.1). Lineage (NCBI taxonomy): Eukaryota > Metazoa > Chordata > Mammalia > Dermoptera > Cynocephalidae > Galeopterus > Galeopterus variegatus. The sequence goes on from NW_007726434.1 coordinate 1,106, forward strand.
GCCTGCTTCTTTGGCTGATCTTGCACTGTCCTTGGTCAAAATTTTTCTTCAAGATTCCTTGTCGGTTATATGGGCCCGTCTGCCCCTTGTCAGTAACTGCTATGGTCCCTGGGATTCTAGAATGTGCTATAGAGGCAATTCACATGATTCTGCCTCTTGGGCAATCACATGCTCCAGATAGTCCCTCATAACCCACCTCTCCATTAAACACCAATATTTAATTCAGTCAGAGTGATCCTATGTGTTGAATTGCCTCATGATGAATCCTGGTGCTATTTGCATTATAATTGGGATGATGGGAAGCCTCAATGACTTTTTCAACACTGAGATAATGGGTGGAGGGAGGAGATTAATTTTAGATGTTTGTGTTTTTTTTGTAGCAGCCCTTGAATGATTCCGTAATCCAGATATGTGTAAGGTCGGCTATCTACAGAACATCTCAATAAGTCTACACATGCCACCATGAGGGGACAGGATGGCAGTAGAAGCGGAAGGTGGCAGAGTGAATTTTAATGAAAGCCACAGATGGGAATTCCATACACGTGCCATTTGATTTAGACCTTGAATCTTGCTGGATCCCCACTAATACCTATATTCAACAATCTCAACTTGCTAGAAGTGTGTCCTGTATTATACCTCCCAGTAATTCGACATTATTATAAGTAAATGGAATTGTTTTGCTGGGGCCCTTTGCTCCGACAGGGACAAATCATCCTTATTGAGAGACAGCAGATAGTGAGAAGAGGTACTATGCCTCCCAGTAATTCGACATTATTATAAGTAAATGGAATTGTTTTGCTGGGACCCTTTGCTCCGACAGGGACAAATCATCCTTATTGAGAGACAGCAGATAGTGAGAAGAGGTAAACTCTCAATTACACTGCTCACTCCAGCTGTGCCAAGCAGTAGGGACACCGTACTGCTTGCACACATGACCATTTTCCCAGGACTCAAGGCTTTTGTTTTTCCATAACTCTGAATTCTGGGACTGGAATGCCAAATGTTTTAGGACATGAAGAATTAAAACAAAAAACAAAAAAAAAAAAAGGAAAATTTCCAATTTATCAGTAAATAAAATTGCCCACCAAAGAAGAATGCCTTAGGTAGATTTTTTGCTAGGGTCCACCTGCTGAAAAAAAAATACTTTAGGTACATTTAAAAAACTTCAAAATTGCAAAAGCAATAACACTTTACTATATTAATTAATTTTGAATTACAGCTGAATTCTTATGTAAGTGCATATGACATCCATGGTAATGCTAAATTAATTCTTTATGATCACTGCTATTGCAATCAATACTAAATGAATTCATAATGATAAGATACTTAAAATAAAGAGTTACCACAAAAACAATAAAAAGACCATCATCATCCAAGCTATAGCACACTAATAAAGTATTAGCTCAATAAGCTGGTGCTATCCATGACAATCAATGGCAGATACTTAATTTATTTCTGCTTGTCCATGTCTTGCTTTTCCTGTAAGGGCTGTGTAAAAGCATAGTCCTTTGATTCTACTGTAAATTTTTAAGCTGGTGCTATCCATGACAATCAATGGCAGATACTTAATTTATTTCTGCTTGTCCGTGTCTTGCTTTTCCTGTAAGGGCTGTGTAAAAGCATAGTCCTTTGATTCTACTGTAAATTTTGTGGAGAGAAAGAAGTACAGTGCTCTTATTCTTAAATAATTTTGCTGTAGCACTTATTTTACATTTCACCTCTCTGCCAAAGAACTCAAGGCAAATTATACACACCAATTTACATTCCAAATGGATTCCTTTTTCCCTCTATTTCCTCCTCATGAGACCCATGTAATCTTTTCTCTTTTTCTCTCTCTCTCTCTCTCTTTCTCATTTATAGATGAAGATGTTTGCAATGTGTATGGGGTAAAAAACTAATAGATGGCTATAATGATCTCTATACTTTTTCATTTGAGTACTGCCAAAAGACACTGACGATGGGAATTAATGACTGTATCATATCTGTCCTTTATTGTGCAACAAAGAATCAATCAGTCATGAAGAAGCAACAAAGACCTTCTGTGCTTGCCTTCTTCTCTTCCTTCCTCCCTCTTTTCCTCCCTCTTTCTCACTTCTCTCCTTTTCTCCTTCTTTCCTTCCTTGCCTCCTTTCTTGTATTAGAAGAATTGTTTGAGCATCTTCCATATGTCAGGTATATTGTGGACCCTGAAATATGAACAACGACAAAAAATATATAATCATTTCCTTCTAGCTTAAATAGAATCATAGGGAAACTACTAAGCTTGTTATTAGATTTGGGCCAAATCTATCTCTTTCATATTATTTGCTATTTGAACTTGGACACTGTGGCAAAGACAAATTTAATTTCAATTTCCTCTTCCTTGAGGGCATTGAAAACTATACTTCCTGCTCCCTTGCATTTAAATAGGGCTGTACGACTAGTTCTAGACAATGAACTTTGTGTAGAAATTATATGCATTACTTCTGGACTAAGTCAGTGAAACATTCCTTTGTAATTCTTCAGTCTACTCTTTCCCAACCTACAAGGTGGCCTCATGTTGAGGTGGGGGAGCCACGGAGGAACAACCGGGATTGCTGGGCCACTGTGTAATTAGTCAGGGTTCTCCAGAAAAACAGAACCAATAGGATTTATATAGATATAAAAGAGGAGATTTAATGTGGGAATTGGTTTATGTGATTATGGAAGCCAAGAAGTCCCATGATATGCTGTCTGTAACCTGTAGACCCAGGAAAGCTGGTGGTGTAATTCAGTCTGAGTCTGAAGGCCTGAGAACCTGGGGAGCTCATGGGATGACTCCCAGTCCAAGGCTGAAGGCCTGGGAACCGGGCTGAGGCTTCTGGTGTAAGTCCTGGAGTCCAAAGACCTGAGAACCAGGAGCTCCAATGTCGATGGCAGAATATGGATGTCCCAGCTCAAGAAGAGAGAGACAGAGAGCGAGAATTTGTCCTTCCTCTGCCGTTGTGTTCCCCTGAGGGAAGGGGGCTCTCTGTGTTAGATGATGCCCACCTACACTGGTGCAGGAGGGTCTTCTTTACTCAGTCTGCCAATTCAGATGCTTCCAGAAACACCCTAACAGACATACCAGAAATAATGTGCCACTAGCTATTCGAGGATCCTTTAACCCAATCAAGTTGACACACCCAATTAACCACCATACACTGCAAGAAAAACAACTGCCATGGGAAGGTACCCAACCTATGAGGAGCTTCGTGTGAAGAAGGAGCACACTTTGTTTATTTCTGTTGGAATTGCTTATTACTGTAGCATGAGTCTAACCTATCCTGTCTAAAATAGATATCTAATCTCTCAGTATCTGTTTCTTTATAACAAAACAAGGATGATATATTTCTTACCTACGTCATGAAGTTACTAAGAAAATCAAATGAGATAGCTAACATATCACACTCTAACGATTTATGTCAGAATCATGCAGTGACTGAGTTTAACTACTCTGGATCCCAGAATTAGAACTCACAATTTCATAAGGCTCAGGTATTTGTCTGTGACAACACCAGGAGCTGTTGTTTAACTGAAGATTTTATAAAGACAAGATGATTTGTTGGGGACGATTAAGGTTCACTCTTTGTGATAGAGTTGTATGTGAATTACCTCCACGGTGGCTCCTGTTTCTCCTCCTGAGAGGCTGTGATACTGCTACACACTTCTCTCATCTGGAGCTGCATGGGCGAGTTCCACATTGTTCTGTCCCACACTATGCTCCCAGATGTCCAATTTACACTTCAAAGCTTTTGTTGCTAAGTGTGGACTTTGTTAGTATTTACTGAAACTACAGACTATACGTCCCAGATTTCATACATATTTTTAATGGGAAGTTTTGCTGCTTTCCAATAGTCTCTGTAAATTTAGGTTCTGATTGTGTTTTCTGCCCACCTACCCTGGAGCTGGGTTGTTGTTTTCTCTGTTGGCTTTCTCTTTTTGAGAACCAAAATTCCATCCAGGTACAAAATGTCATTTTAAAGCACCCTTTAAGGAAGAAGGAACTGGCCTGGTTGTGGAGCGTGGGGATTGGGTGTGGCTGGGACCCTCAGCTCCCCCCCCCCCAGCTTGGGGGTCTAGGGGCTTCCAGCAGTAGGTTGGTCATCACTGGGCTGGATGTGGACATTGGGGGAGGCATGGCTGAGGCTCTCGGAACCCCCAACCCTGGCTCAGGAACCTGGGGGGCTTCCAATGGCAGCAAGGTCATGCTGGGCTGGATGTGGATGTCAGGTGGGGGGTGCATGGTTGAGGCTCTTGGACCCCCCCCCATGCCCTGGCTTGGGAGTTGGGGGCTTAAAGCTCTTCTAAGTTTTATAGGCATTCTTTGGTGGTGTTAGACCTTTACTGGTTAATGTCAGAACTTTGTCTCTGATCTGTGGGTTTTTTGTATTTTCTTTCAGTTCTGTGTTGTATTATTCACTGTTCCCACCACCTAAACTCTGCACTGTTGTCCTTTGCACATTTCTAAAATGGGGGAACTTTCTGAGAAGGGAACCAGCACTTGAGCTCTGTAGTTGAGCTAAATTACTTCATCACTGCTGATTCTCTGGGAAAGGCTTTTTGTGCAGCTCTGGTTTTAATTGTTGACCTTGTAAGTACTTCTGGGTCTTGTGAGGTCTGGTACACCTGGGTTGTGTGGAAACTCTCGTCTGGACCTGAGTCTTTTCAGCAAACTGCACCCCCTGCAGTTCTATATTCCTGACCAGTCTCCACTGAGTGGGCTTGTACTGAGTGGGGGGCAGATCGGCTGTCTATGCTGTGTACCAGTGTTCCCCTGGTGGGCCTGTCTCCCGCACTGCCTGCACTCCAAACATTTCCAATAGGATAGGCCATGCAATGGTGCCTTGTAATGACTACTGGCCTCTGAGTGGCTCCTTTTTTCAGTTGTCTTTGGCCCCTTGCTCCTATGTGGGTCCATGGGAACCCTGTCAGTGGTCTTGCCAGCCTGGGGGCCACCAAGGCCCTCTTCTCCCCTGCAGTCTCCAAGCAACTTCACACAAAGGGCACAGCTGCAGTTTTGCTAGCACTTGCTCCGTGTGCTCACCAGGGCCAGCCTCGAAATGGCCAGAGCTCAAAAATGGTCAGAGTGGTCCTTTTTTTTTCCTCATCATGGCTTCTCCTGCCTTCATGAACTCTGTAGGTCTCTCTTCCTCTTTCCCTGAGCTCTAGCAGCCCCAGATTGGCAGTCTTTGCTTTTTGATAGTTGTAAATTGGTCAATTGTGGGAGAGTGATGTTGGGGACCATCTATTCCACCATCTCAAGTCTCCCCAAGGCATGGAATAATGTTGACTGCAAAATTGAAGTCAACAATATTTATTTAAATGTATACAAAATGTCAATGTAACTAATCAACTGCAACTCAACTGTTATCATTTCATATAAGTTTGACTTCATGAGCAGTGGGAGTATATCTTAATGTGTTTGATCTGATGTGCTTGGAACCCACAAGAATCTCTTTGGATGAGAAAGAGCTAGTGGTGTGAGGATCTTGGGGAAGAATACTATGGGCAGAGAATACCTTGAAACAGAAATGAGTTTGCTGTGACTGAGGAAGAGAAAGAAAGATGTGGCTAGAGAGTGAATAGTGAGTGAGGGACTGTAGGAGAAGAGGTGGAATCAGACAGTGTCTAGATTGTGCAACATTTTATACGGGGTAAGGAAAACAGAGAAAGAAACTTCTCAATGCACCCTTTTTCTTTGTTCAGGGTTGTGGGTTTGAGCACGTGTGTGCACAGTTCATTCTTTCAAATGCTTTTGGCTATTCCTTTACACAGATTATTGCCTTGATGCCTTCACTCATAATTTTAGAGCCAGATACTCCACAGTGTGTCTATGCATTTACCATTCATGGATGAAACAAGAGCATCCCATACACGAACTAGTTTTATGATGGTAGATTCTTGACTTCCAGACTTAAATCCATTTATATTTGGCTTGCTTTGTTTTATCTCACTTCAGCATGAATTAAGGCAGAGTTTCAGAGCCAAGAGGAACTCACAAGAATTTGGACAGATATCGAAGGCAAGAGCCAGCCCCCTCTTTTTCCTTATCATGGGACCGATAGTTCATTCCAGAGCTTAAGCTCCGTGCAGTTGCTCCAAGTGCTGTATCGTTCACATTTGCTTCATGATAATGTCCAGTTACCACTGAATATGAAAAATATCTTACAATAATTGCTTGATCAGGTATGGCTCAAAACCTTCTTTTATGTCATTTGGTGGAGGAGGCAGTGGGCAGTTTAGCACTTTGCCTGCCAAGCCACAGAACATCTTTGCTGCTTTATTTTTCCCTTTCAATTGTCATTGAAAATAACTAGTCATAATGCCTTTGTAAGCCCTGCCTGGCCTCAGCTATGCGTAAATCTTGCTCCCAGGCAGGGCCCCTGGGTTTAGAGGTCCCATTGTGGGAGTGATTTAGGTAGAGGCGGGATCATGAATAAAGAACACTCACCCGCCTCTTCAGAGGCGGGGGGGGGACAGCCCGGAAGAGCCCTTCCCAAACATCTCTTTTCAGCACCAGTATTTGGCTAAGAGCTTTAATTTCATTAGACAAATGGGGGCTGGGTTTTTCCATGCATCTCAGCCTCCTTTTAATGTGTAAATTACATAGGATTTGCCACTCATTACAATGGTGATATGATTATTGGCCTCAAACAGACCACACTGCACAGGCCTCCAGTGATAGGCCAGCTAAGAAGTGGCATGTGTGGGAAAAATTGGATAGCACATGTTTTCTGATCACAAGCCTTCAAAAGAATTGAATTCACAAATGCAAGGATCCCACTGGGTTTACTTAGAGTGCTTCGTGCATAGTCAATTTCTGGGAGGTGTGACATCATGAGAAGTAATGATGTAGTTATGGGGCAAAAGCCATGCAGGGGCCGGGAGGAGTGTCACAGGAGAAAGCTTTTCGGATTTGGAGGCAGTAGCCATAGGTTTGGCTGTTTGACTGAAGAAAGACACATCACTCAACTCTCGTGAACCTCAGTTTCCCCATTCACAAAATGGGGATGATAATGCCTTCCTAATATTTGCAGTTATTAAGAAACATTATTTGTTGAAACTCTGCTGTGTATGACTATGCTAGGCAATGCCATTTGCATTTTCTCATTCATTCCTTACAATAACCCTTAGAGATAGCTATGGCTGAGCACACTGAGGCAAGTGAAATAAGCCAGTGCTTATTAGAAGCATCTCCCCCCAAATGCTCAAAGGACAGAGTTTTGTGGAAACATTTATAAATTAGAGAATTCTATATAGTATGTCCAATTCTCCTCGAACCATTCTTAGAAAACCACAGCGCACTTTAGCACATTAAAGGCTCTCAGAAGCTACTTATTAAAACAACCTTTATATTTCAATCCAGAATTTCCCCTGAGGCCACCTACCCTCGCTCATCCCAACAAATACCAGGATACTTCAAAAAGTTCATGGAAGGGGGCCGGCCCGGTGGTGCACTGCTACAGTGCGCCGCTTGGGAGTGCGGCGGTGCTCCCGCCAACGGTTCGGATCCCACATACAGACCGGTTCCTGCTCACTGGCTGAGCGAGGTGCGGGCACAGCACTGAGGGTTGTGATCCCGTTGCCGGTCCCAGTCTGGTATGGGCACGACACTGAGGGTTGCGATCCGTTGCCGGACACGAAAAAAAAAAAGACAAAAAAAAAAAAAAAAGTTCATGGAAGGATTCGTATTATCTTTTAATTCCATTTTTCCACAAACGTTTTGAAGTACCCTTGTATATACACCCAGCTGCCAAGGAACTAAGTCTTCCGCAGAGGCAAAGGCGCTAGTTAGTGTAGGTTTCTGATCTGGAGATGGGGAGAGACAGGAGAAAATCTGTAAGACTCTGTAAGGAGACGTTCTCGGCATGGAAGCGATTGGCAGACAAAGACACTTTCTAGTGAAAACACTCTGTGTGTCCACAATTGTGATGGGAGGCCCATTCTAGTAGAACTGTGACACTATCTGAGCATAGTGTGGGAGGAATTTATTGTGCCCACACCCCAAAGGACATGGAATATGATATCGTTTCCACTTTTTCCCACTCACTTTGTATATTTGTTATAAACCCAATATATCCTCCATCTGTGGCCTATATCATGCAAAAAGTTTAGACCTTCAGCCTCAGAATACAATTGTCTTCCTGGATCTATAGCGAATCAAACCCTCAAGAACCGCTATATTATTAGTGGCTTCTAATACCACCGCTTTACTCTTTCCCACCAACACAAATTGACCACAACAATAGTATTTTACACTTGGTTAATGCTGTGCTTTACAAAGTGCATGCATTTCTCATAAATTTTTGGTCTGTCCCTTAGAACACTAGGTCAGAAAAGATGTAAATGTTTCTGAAAGAACACGTAAACAAGACTGACCCCTGGGACTTAGGACTGGATGCTGGATATCGAGTTCTCTCTGGTTTGCCCTTAAGCTTGTCCTCAGAGTGGGGATTCATACAGATCTATCTCATGTTCATTGGCCTGACCATGCTCCTGCATAGAAACTGGAGCCAACCGTGGTCTCTGGGAGCTCTGAACTTTGTCTGGGTGGAGATGGCATCCTTTCCTACCAGCAAATGTCAAGGATAAATGTCTGAATTTTGGCTTGTTATGTAGAGGACAGTTCAAGAACAAGGATACCACAGGACCAAAACTGGGGTTGGCCAAGCAGCAATAAAATCTCTAGAGGTTGCTAAGCACTGTCAGTATATCAGGCATCAGAGAAAGTGACCTGCTGAATCTTAAACAGCTCAAGTTCTGAAATCTGAAAAAAGACGGGGTCTGTGAATAAGAGGATTAAGGGATTGGGGTTTGGGCAGTTCTTTATAAAATCTGGCCAGGAGATCTTCACATTTCATTTCAGTATCCAAATAATAACATAGAATTGGGTTTATTTTATATAAAAAAAAATGATGATGCTCATAACTGGAGAGGCAGAGGAAGGATGGCCTACCCCCAGCTCAAAAACACAGATTTTTCATAATTTATATTTTCTTAACTGATTTTGACTAAGAATGTAAATTTGAGAGACAGGTGAGCTGTGGTTAAAACTATGGAACAAAGCACAGCTAAATGACTTGTCCAGAGAGCAAACCTCTGGCTTTGGTTTTAACTTGCATACAACTGTGCTAAGAGCAGTGACTACCAACTGAATTTTTCCTATCTGAATTCTGAATTCTGCACTGATTTTCAGTTGCCAAGCAAATGCTTTTTATTCTTTGCCCTAAACTATCGATGCCATTTTGTGAATTCTTCATCAAAAGCTTTGGAGAAAATTATAGTATATAATTTCCAATTATTTTTATTTCGAATTTTTCCTATCTGAATTCTGAATTCTGCACTGATTTTCAGTTGCCAAGCAAATGCTTTTTATTCTTTGCCCTAAACTATCGATGCCATTTTATGAATTCTTCATCAAAAGCTTTGGAGAAAATTATAGTATATAATTTCCAATTATTTTTATTTTATTATCTTTCCTGAGATCAATGAGTTTAACTTTCAGTCTCACTACATTTTGAACTGCTGCAGATGGTGTAGGTGGCAAATATTACACATTTGGTTCGAAAACATCATGGATATAAATACCCTTGTCTTTTTTCCTCAGATCAGTGGAGAGCTTTAAGAACAGGATAAATACCCATCTGCCTGGAAAATTGCCTGAAGGCAGGGTGATGGACTAGATGTCTTACTTAGATTTCTTCCAACCCTCTGATTCAGAAGTCTTTACTGTTGCCAACAGAGTTAGTTGTAGTGGGATACATCCAGGGCTGCAGCCCTTTCTGCGTGTGGACATAATGCCCAGAGATTTTTCTTTGAGTTTAGTTAAGAACAAGCTTTCTTTTCCATCTCTGTGGAAATAGGCTGCTTCTGAAATGTTGCCTGCAGACTTCATTTGAGGATGTGGGGCTCTAATCAGAAATGATGAATGGATGAATGTAAATGGATTTTGTGGAGGGGCTCAATCTTTCAGAAGGTGAAGCACCTGTGATTTGTGTGTCTTCAAGAGGCGTGGCACATAGCCCAAAGGCATTACCTAAGCTCACCTGCCAGGTGATGGCCTCACGGGATCAGTGTGAACTTGGGCCAACAACTTGACACCATTGATGGCACTTCCACCTGTGCAGATGCAATGTGGGGCTATAATGGAAGTAGGTGTCTCAGTCATAGCTAAAAATCTCTCATTTACAATCCCAGTGAGCAAAAAGACAGCAGTATGCTTTTTGTGTATGGATGTATGCATTTATTTTTGTTTTTATTTGATTTTTAGAGTGAGCCAAACACTCTTTGGAACATTTTTAAGAAAGCAAAAATGTATGAAGATTGAAACAAAAATAATACCAAATTCCTCAGCCTAGAAATATTTGCTCTTAACACTGTGGCATAGGGTAGACACGACACTGTGAATGGACACACTGAACACATGAAAAATGGACATGTTCGCCCGTCCCTCCATAGCATGTAAGTTGTTCCAGAAATTAGAGTAAATAATTATGGAAAATTTAAGTGTTCACTTCAGAGCACTAGTGATTCTTTAATTTTTTAAAGAAAATTTATTTGTTTATTCATCATTATACAATGTAGTTGATCTTCGTGGCCCTTTCCCAATTTTTTATTTTTCAATTGGACAATTTTTGCATTTTCTGGAATACAGGCTGAAGGAGTTTCATGAGTTACTTTTTGCCAATTCCAGGATAGGGAAATGATGAAGCCCTTCATCAGCCCCCACCTTCCACAAGAACCAGCCCTTCATCGCTGCTCTGCACTGGTTGCATTCTTTCTGCTCCCATCGTCAGCATGCTTTCTCTTCAAATGCATCACGCTCTTTTTTTTTCTTTTCAAGAATTTTTGAAAAAGAAATAGTGTTTTCTTTTAAATAATTTAAATCAGTTTGCAGAGTGTTACTTGTTTTGTAACAATAAAATCATTTTAAGAAGTGGCTGCTGGTTGGCTGCCCAATTACATTTATACTCTAGTAAATTGATCCCTCACATCAGTGCTGTACACTTAATATTTCAAATTCATCCATCAGCAATGCAACTAATTTATATGTTTCATGAACTTTGAGTTGCTCGCGATTAGAAAAATTGCATATGCATATGTTAGAATTTTACCACTTTTCTTCCTTGCCTTTTTTTCTCTAACTGTGTGGGGTGTTGTATGTGTGTGTTTGTGTGCCTGTGTGTGTGTGTGTAGGGTATATACACTTCCTGCATGTTATGTTCTTTATTTAAAAATTCTCACTCGGGCATTTCTTCAGTTTATTAGTAGTATCAATTATTTTATTTATTGGTTTGTTTATTGTACATTGTTTTGTTTGTCTTGCCCACCAAAACTAAACACATCATAAGAGCAGGAAGTTTTTTGTTGTTGTTCATTGTTATATTCCCAGCTTCTAGAATAAGTCTTGGCAAATAACAGGTGCTCAATAAACACCAGCTTATTGAGTAGATAAGTGACTAAAATATTCACTAGACATACAATTTTTAATGACTGCATAATATTTCCTAATAAAGGTATAACCAAAGTTTGGTTAACTATCTCTCTGTTGTTGACATGAATGCAGTATAATATTTTTATTATCATAGCCAGTGTTCTGAGGAGCAAAAGTCTTGGTCACTAGCTTTCAATTTTCCACAAGGAGAGATTCTAGGTATGGAGTTTACTAGGTCAAAGCATAAGATATACGTAAAGTCCTTACAGTTTAATATTTTTTGCCTATTTTTCCCCTCAGGATGATAGTAAAAGTTTTACTCCCATAAGCGGTGAATGAAAGTGTAAGTCTTATCATGTCCTTGCTTTATGGAGGACATTTCAACTTTCTCAATTTTGGAATTTGAAAGAATTCCATTTCTGTCATGGACATTATATTAGTCAAGATATCTCTAACTGCTATAACAAAAACTTCTGAATCTTAACACAATAAGTTTTCTTTTTTTTTCCATGTTCATGTCATGGTCTGATGTAGCTTGAGCAACTCTTCTGGACAGTTATTTTCTAAGCAGGGACTCGAGGATTTGAACTATTAATCTACCATCTCTGAATACTTCATTTCCAGATTAATAAATGTGTGTGTGTTGTGTGTGTTAGAGAGAGAGAGAGAGAGAGAGAGAGAGAGAGAGAGAGAGAGAGCGAGCAGGAGATCAAGTGGAGTATTTTATGGCCATAGTTGGCAAATGTATTGTGTTTTGAAACAGATTCTTTTTTTTTTTTTTTTTTTGGTGGCTGGCTGGTATGGGGATTTTGACCTTAGTATTACGAGGCTGCACCCTGAGCAACTGAGTTAACCGGCCAGCCCTTAAAGCAGATTCTAAAAATGTCATCTTTCACTTTTTGGGCAGCTAAAGAGTATAGGATGCCTATTAGTAGATCAGATGGGCCCAATTATGATCAAATGGTCCATACTATTTCCTGTGACAGTGCCTAGCACTTGGCCTGTAGTATTCAGAAAGTAAAGACAATTAAAATAGACCAAACACCAGCCTTGTTAGTGATGTGACGCTTGTCCTGCAATTGAGGAGAAATGTTTTTCAATTTACCCACCTTTAGAGTTTGCTTTGGAGTCCTGGAACCAGTCCAACTTGGATAATTGCATTCTGCTGATGTAAAATTCCCCTGTAGTTTCCTTCGGATGAGCTAGCCTTCATTTCCCTCTCTACACATTGTAGCATAGTGTTACTGGCACCCAGTGATTGCTCCATTCCACAAAAGAGCTGGTTACATTTCACCACCAGGAAAGTGATCCCTGGGTAAATATACAGAGTCTGCAGGTTTCTTTGGTTCCTTAAGCGTAGCAACATACATTTAATGGATTAGTAAAATTAGTGACTTAAAACTCTAGGTAGTGGAAGAAGTTAGTAATTTTCTATTGTGCTATAAATTTAACTCTAGAAATTTGAAAAATAATCTTCCCAAGAATACATAGTATCTTTTGACACAACAAATAACATAGTTGATATTCTGTTGCAAAATATGAGATATTATGATGCTATCTTGAATTATATCTATGGGATCTGTACTACAGTATTCCCACAGCAATATGTTTACCTCTATCCAAAATAATAAACTCTTTCATAGATTTCAATGAATGGAATTAACATTTTAGAGAACTACTCTTTTTTTCCTCCCAGGAATATTTACTTTGCTAAGTAGTCTACATCACCCTCAATTAAATGCTTATGCATGCTCAAATAGAAAGGAATGATATTAATTTTCATCCAGAAATAAAATACTGCTTGGCGGTGGGCGATTCTGTTAAAAATTGAAGGTTGATTTGCAATTAAAGTGTCTTTTAGCCAAGTATCAGAATAATATACTGCTCATTGGGGTGATGAAAACAGGAAAAAACATGGCCATTGAGCAGTTATTAAGGTTGAGCTTGAAACTTGTAGAAATCTTTTCTTTTTGTCTAAAAAAATATTTTTACAAATTCAGGCTTACTCCTGAGTTACGAATTTCAAAGCTCCCATAGCCAACGGAGGGAGATTTTCTAACAGTAGGGGGTTATCCTATTAAAATTCATCATGATTCTCCTTACTGAAAGAAGTAAACAAGAATCAATTTTCTTTACTAAAGAAGTTGGCTGAGATGCAAGTTGATCCAGGATAGACTGGATGGATTCGTATGAAACGTTTACAAAATAATTCAGAATCAGAATATACAATTTACAGAGAATTTGTTTCCTTTTCTTTTCCTTGGGTAGGGGGAGAGGGTGAGAGGAAATCTATATTAGGAAAGAAAAGGGAAGCCCTGGTAGCACACACAAAAGGATTTTATAGCTTTTAATTCTGCTAAGCCACCAATATATAGAAGATGCACAGTAGTGTAATTATCTGGCTAGATAGATGTAATTGTATCTATCAAACTAAATAGAACACTGTCAGATGACAGCCGAGATTGGATTGTCTTTAAGGGTCAGAGAGAAACCTAGAGTGACCTCACTCCTCCCTTCTCACTATGCCTGTTTTCTTAGTCTTTGATGGGGACCCATTTTGCCCACCATGTGAAAGCATATACAGTAACACTGTCTTTCTGCACTATGCCAACAGCCTCCCCGGAGATCATGCTCGGTTTACTTGGGCTCCGGGGATTAAGCCTGCCCAGGCCTCCCTTGTATTTGAAATGTATGATATTGATATCAGTGCTTAGAGAGAATTGGGCCTCTGCAATGAACAGATCAGGCCTGGCTCCATAAAGTCTACATTGCATGCAAAGATGTATAGGCTGGTGGAGAAAGGCCAAGTCAGGCTTTTGCTCTGGAAAGCAAGTATTAGGTAATGAATTAAAGAGCTTGTTTCCTGGCCTAGTCCTTAATATTCGGCACATTTCCATGGGCTATGTAAATAGATTTGAACTTCTGAGTACTTTTACACTGCTGTGGTGGCCATTCATTGTCATCTCCTAGGTGGCTAGCTGGGCAATCAGCATTAACATTTCTCTACCATGCTGTCTTTAAGATAAGCATGCCCCTCCCCCTTGCTCATTTATAAGCAGTTGGAATCTATTTTCATGGAGTTCCTCCAATCAGGATCATATCCAAACCATTTTGGTTTTTTTTTGAACCTTCCATGCTATATTTACTGTGTTTAATGAAAAGCCTGGATTCTCCCTGGGCTAAGTAGTGAGCCCATGATGGCTGAAATAGTCACTTGTTCTGTTGCATTTATGGAAAGAGACAAAATACATAGAAGATGTGTACTTATTAAGAGAGCTACTTCATCTCCCCATTCTTGTATGCATTTTTGGTCATTCTTTGGTATCTTGCTGCTACTTAGTTATACAGCTTCCATTGTTTGTAGTTCGTGCTCAGAGGGGAACGAAGCTCTACTGAGGCAGCTTTGCCTTGTCCCTTGAGTGTAACAATGCATGACACTTCTCCACATGCCGCGTGTTAAGCTTAACCAGGTTAACGCCCCTCTGCCTGGACTTTTGGAAAAGAGTCCCTGATTGTCACATGTAAAGGGCCATTTCAGTGCTGATTTTTTATTTCCATGAGATTAAAAGTGAAACATGTAACCACAAAGCTGGTTTATGTCATCCCCCTGTCGGAGTCAGCAGTCATGCCAAAAATTAGATATCTGATAGGTTTGTGAGAGAAACAGATGCAGAAGGATGCCATTCCCACAATTTAGACTCCTTCTTATCTTTAAGCTAGAAAGAACATTCCAGATGAAGAAAATCTATTTTATTGGCTTTAAAAAATAGCAAAGAAAATGCAGGAATAAAAAAATGGTAATTTAAAACTGATGTCATTCTTTGGGACTTATAAACTGCAAATTGGTATTTCTGACTAAAAAAAAATCATTCAAGACATGCTTACTTGATGTTTTCATTTATGCTGCATTTTTACCTCAGCCATGGTGTTATAATTGAGAGAAAATATCCACGAATTACTTTCACATATATAGTGAATATAGGCAAGAAAAAGTAGAGAGAAAACCATAAACCTCCAAAAGGCTAAAACATTCAAAAAGTATTCTCTCAGCTTTTTTTTTTGGAAGCATTTTGTGTCCCATTCTTTTTATTTAATTCTGCCAGCTGTCTGCTAAACAAATCTAGCCAGGTGGGGCTTACAACCCATGACTAAAAAACCTACTAGTGCAGCTGTCCAGCTTGCCCGGAGGAAGAATTCAGACAAATGGCAGGAACGAAAAGATTGTTTTGTTTTCAAGGAAGTAGCTACTGTACCTTCTTTGGGTTTAGTTTTTCTTCTGTTTGCTTAAGTTAATCCATAACTTCCTAAGGTTTCATGCTGAAATAGAAAAATAATATCGCCCTTTAAAAACTCAGTGTGTTTTTGTTATAGTCTAGTTTAATTTATTATAATTTGTCCTTAAATAACTGCTTTATTTTATATTGCAACCTGGCACGGAGCTGTCTTTTTTTTTTCTTTTGAATTGCTGACTGCTAAATCTTCTCTCTCTCTCTCTCACTGGTAGGTGCAAGGTATTAGTAGATTGTAACTGAACTTTATTTCTAAATATTGCGTAATTAAATATGTAGCTATTTAAAGGTGAAGGTTGGCATGGCTTATTCACGAGCAGAGGAACAGAACAGGCTTCTTTGCACTGCATCATCAGCCGACCTCAACTGTGAATTTCTAGTCAGCAAATGGGCACTTCATTTGGTGCATTTGAGCAGAGGAAGGAAGAGCTGCGCTAAAAATGATCCCATCGCCATCTGATCTACAGCTCTATTGATGACAGATCAACATGTAAACCACTCAGTTACTTTCCCCATGTATTTGACATTTAACAATTCAGTGAATCTTGAAATTTTCATCAAACCTGCCTAAAATCCTATTATCTCATGAAAAAGTCTGCTAGAGTTATAGCTAGTCTCGGTCTTTGGTTCCAGCACCTGTTCAAGAGATATGATACTCATATGCAGGATTAGGACATGGTGCTGACTGTAGCCAGACGTCTGTAACTCTCCCCAGGGGAGTACCTGGATGCCAGCGTAGGGATGCCCTTCAAAGATGCAACCAGAAACCCAGCAATCTTTGACATGCATAGGAAAACACTTAACTAGGTCCCTTATCTGGCTGTGCTTTGTGTATAGGTTTGAAAGAGAATGAGACTCAATGAGACAGTAAAAATTTTCTTAACAAGGGCATATGTCATTCTATAAACTGGAGAGGATATTTGGCTAAATCTCAGAGCAGATTTGGCAAAGAGCTAGAGCTAGGAGATTGGCATATTTGGTTGCTTTACTCTGCCATTTATAAGGACACAAGTGAACTTTGTCCATAGTCTCAGTTGTATAGATCAAAATGGCATCCAGAATAAGCAAGTGAAGCAGATTACCACTCAAGTTGCCTTTATTTCCCTTTGTTGTTTAACAAGGCACGAGTGATATTGGACTAGGTGCTCACAAACCAAGAAGAAAGAAGTCCAATTTTTCATGAGGTAATTGAAGTGCTGATGCAGAACTAACCCTCACAGTTTGTTGTTATTTAATGAAGAGGAGCAATGGGGAATTTTTGGCAAAACTGGTATATATGCATAACAATAACATACTGCAGAAGAATAATGACATTACTTAACCCTCAGAGGATTTACAAATTCATTCAAATATTAAAAGTGAATAAATCGGGCCGGCCCGGTGGCGCACTGGATAGTGCGCCGCTTGGGAAGTGCGGTGGCGCTCCCGCCCGAGGGTTCGGATCCCACATACAGACTGGTTCCCGCTCACTGGCTGAGCGAGGTGTGGGAGCAACGCTGAGGGTTGCGATCCCATTGCTGGTCCCCAGTCCGGTACGGGGGCAACACTGAGGGTTGCGATCCGTTGCCGGACATGGAAAAAAGACAAAAGACAAAAAAAAAAAAAAAAAAGTGAGTAAATCGTGCAAAGATGCATTAACAAACCAGGTTGAAAGAGGTACAGCATCATTCCCTTTTGCCTCCCTGCCAGACCAGGTGCTCCTTAGACAACAGCAACCACCATTGTCCTAAATATATGCTTCTTTTGGGAATTCAGACTTTACTTTTGGGCAGTGTGAGCAGCCAACATGTTGCTACAATAGTAACTTTGTGGTTAAGCAGGAATAAACACCAAGAAAAAATTCCCAAATATTATAAACACAGCATCATCTACTCTCAGTGTCCTACAATAAGAGGGGGGAAAAAAGACTATCTGTTTAAGAAAGAATATCCTGAAAACTTTACATGCAAAACGTGGTGTTTTGCAAAGAAAATCAGAAAGGAAATTCCATAACATTTCCTCCCTTTTACTTTCTTTCATTATATATGCATGGGCACATGAATCTGTTTAAATTTAAATTCTCTTTAAATAAATCTTTAAATGTGGGCAAGGATTGCTCTATAATAGAGTGCACACAAGCAAATCCATAATACATACATTTTCTATATTTTGTTCATTTAGAGATTGATGAATGGAGAATCAAAAGAATAAATAATTTATACTTGTAGAAATAGAAATCTGTATATGTGTTAGACAAAGATCTTAGAAGTCTTAATTTCTAACCATGTGGTCAGTATAAACTAGTATTATGGAGATGGAAAAGTTTTCTCCAATGTCGTCTCCATGAACAAAATCATTTACAGTGGAAACAAAGATTTTCAGTACAAAATAAGTTTGTAATTAATAGGATGATTTGCTGCTCCAGACATTCAGATATGGCATGTACTTTAGTAAACAGTAATTTCATAAAGTAAATACTTATATACTATAGTAAATCTAAAGCATAGACGTTAGGTTTGCTGTTTTATATCTATATTGTAAGAAGGGGACCAAATATTTTCTTTAGTTTTATGTCTTCCTCTTCAGTGTCCTAAGCCATCCTTCCAAGACCTGTATCCTACCCCTAGCATTCATGCAAATCATTTCCCTTTTTCTAGTTCTGCATCATCTTCTCTGCGTTTTGCTGACCTTTAATCTCTAGGATTGTGAACAGGATTTGAATATTTAACCCTTAAGCCATTTCTCTATGAAAAAAATTAACACTGAGACTTTATCATGTTTTAAGAATATTTTTCTCATAAAATAGTGGCATGTTCTTAAAATTATTCAACTCAAACGTGTAACAAATGCGCCCCATTCATAGCATATAGCATATAAAATATAAATGTACATATTTTATGATTCAGTCTTAGAGGAGCGTAAGAGAGAAGAATCTTGCAAGTCTTCCATCCTCATGCACTAATTTTGGCATCCTTTGGATTTAGCCCAGCGCACTAACAGTGTGTTTCTGTATCATGCAGGTAGAAGTGAGAATTTGAGGCTCATTTAACAGTGTGAATTTTCCCAATGTATCACAATTACAGAGACACCTGTGCTTTCTAACTTTTTGCTGATCCACTCTGAAAATTCAGTGTGTTTAAATAACTGTACTGTTAGTACACTTAATTTTCATATTTCTTTCTACTCTTTTCTTAATCTCTCTTCTTTCTTTTCTTGCTCCTTTCTTTTTCCCTTCTTTCTTTGTTTAGTTTTGCTTTTTTCCATTCTATGTCTTTATCCTTTCTCTTTTCCTGTACTTCTCTCTTTTTTCTCTCATACTTCCCTTCCCCTTGTCGAATTTTTAAAATCTACCTTTAAGCCACAGTTTGTCTTATTGCCCATGGAAGTCTTAATTTCAGCAAAGTTTTTATTTATTCACTAAAATGTGGCAAAACAAAGAACCAGTGATGCTGCCTATCAAAGAGTGGTTGCATTACTTTATAAAAATGATATTTAATGATTTCATTTTCTATCAAACATGTTTCCTGTTTAATAATAATAATAATAATAATAACAACAACAACACAACTACCACCTACAAGGTGATGCAGTCATAGTATTTGGGCTTAAGTAACAAGCCTAATGTACAGATCTGCCTTCACAAAGCAATTGCCTGAGTGAGAATGGAGAGGCAGACCTTCCCAAGTCTTCTTATGTTGTACTGTTTACAAGGCAGTCCTTACAAGGCAGTCCTGTACTTCTGGTTTACAGCTCTGCTTGGATCCTGTTACATTTATACTTAGATCTTTCTTTTGGTATAATGGAATTTAATGACAAGGAAAGTGTGCTTTCAGTTTGCATTTGCAGAGGATTTATGGTTAAACTTAGGGTATGTAAAACCACATTTGTTCCCAAATAAGCAAAGGACTAACTTACAGAAAGAACAAAATGTCCCACCTGAATTGAAAATGAAGAAATTCTTTTTTTAAAAAAGTACTTTTCTGAAGCCAACAAGTTTCCTACCTTTTGTTGAAGTCCACCTTAAGGTTGGTTACAACTCTGGAGCACGGAGCATTTGCAAATCCCACTGCTGCAACCAAGAAAGGGTGGGGCTGCACCCTGAGACATCTGTGGACCAGAGGAGCTGGCAGGGACTGCAGAGCTTTCCCACTGAAGTGACTGCTCGCAGCCTGGCTGCAAGAACATTCGACCTGAGGCAACTACTTCCATATATCAACACCTTGTCAGTGGAGGTCTGAAAGACACGGGCTGCAGAGAAAAGGAAGCACCTACTTTAGGGAGAGCTAACACGCTCTCTGCCCTTCTACCACCAAACCTTTCATACGGAAGAGAGAAAGAAAGCCAAGTGGAAGACTATAGTAATGAAACAAATTAAGTGTTTAAATTATGGCACTGGTTGGCTTTGGTTATTGGTATTTAACTACATAATGAATTTATAAAAATTCAAAGCACATATGATTATCTAATTTTAGAAGAATTTAGTCTGTTTGGGTCAGTGGTTCTAAATGCACTACTGTGGCACATACACTTGCTGTCATTTTTTGGGAGACGTTTCACAAGCAATTTGTGATTAATAATCATTTTCAACCGATTTTCTTAAAAACAAATTAGAGCAGAGGATTCAAGGTTATTCCTATAATAATTTCATTCTCACTCACTCGTATTCCCATTTGCATTCTTGAGTGAATGAGAAGTGGGTGGAGGTATAACTAATGTCTTGGGGTTTGTGCAAATCTTTAAACTTCCACGGAACTATGTCCCACGTGTGAATATCATTTGTCATGTCTTTTGCAGTAGGAACAAAAGCCAAATGCTGAGATCCATTGCTTTAGAATTCTAGTTGTTAGTGTTTTATTTGTCTATACTCAGTCTCATTATAATCACTGTAAAATAAAGAAGTATGATTTTGTTAATCATCTAATAATAGTGATAGACGAGACCTCAAAAGATTGTGTAGTTCATCCTTCTACAGGATAGATCACACTAAACATGCCCAGAATAGTCAACAACGATGCATTCTCTGATCATTTCAATTTAGATTCAGAATATAAAGTGCGAGATAGTGCTACGATGATTAGGTTGAATTTATAACTGAATCTAAAATATGAAAACTGTGCATGGTCTCCTAAAAAGCAGTGCTATATGAAAGATGTGTTACAAAAGAAGCTTCTTATTAAAATAAGCTCAAAATCGGGCTTGGGTTAAGCAAGCCTTAGTTCACTTGCTTTTGCTGAAGTTTAAAGTACTTTAATTTTAGTGGACATATGTCACCGTACAGAAATTATGAGCTGACATTATTTTTATATATTTATTGAGTTTGTCTCATGCCAATCTTTATTTCTAGAAAGTAAGCTACATGAAGGCAAGGATTACATTTATATCAGCAGCACCTCCACCAATAGAACAGCACCTGTTACGCAGTGGAAGGTCAATAAATATTTGCTGAATAAAGAACAAAAAAACCCTCTGCTTTTCACCAGGAAAAGTCAGCATCACATTCCCACCATCTCACCAAGTGTCCCAATGGCTTTTTCAGGACTTCCCTTTAACAGAGCCATTCATAAGAGATCGATTGATGTAAGCCATTACTTTTTATTTCCGTTAGAAAAAAAATCTGATACCATTTTCATTAGCCAACATGATATTTCTAGTTTCTTGACTTACTTGGCAAATGGAAAGCACAGATTGAACCGTTTAGAAAAGATGAAGGATTTTTTCCTGAATTTTGACTACTAGGGCTTTTACACATGGTTTCAAAGTTGATTCAGCACGTAAAGTCCAATGAAGACAGATCCTGCAAAAGCAAAGAAACCCTATCTGATGAGAGTCCCAAGTGTGAACACATCACACCATAACCATGTGGAAATAATAGCCTGTATCGGCAACAAAGGTTTCTATTTAATGAGAGAAGTGCCATTGTTCTTGAAAGTCTAATTTGGTAAACATCTTACAGCGCTGACTCATCAGTACTGAAAATCCGATAATAAATCACCACTGTGATGTAGCACTAATGCTGGAATTCACTTCACGAAGTGTGCTACAGCATCATTTGAAACTCAAACAGGTCGTTGAAAGGTGCATTTCATCAGCAAGCAATTTAACTCATATCAAAGGAATTTTACCCCAAGTGAGTGGCAATTGGCTACTTTTGAAAGCAGTTAACTGTTGGGGGAAATGAGTTGTGTTAGTCTCCTATAAAAAGGTAATAATCTATAATCCTGGATGTTTTCAAAGTCGTTTCCTCGAATTCCACAGCAAACAATATAAAATAACAACCCAGTATCTTTGTATCGTAATCATGTTTGGTAAGGAAGCCCTTTAGATAATTGGCACTGCTTCTGTAGTAGGCCAAACTTTCTTTCAAGTTACAAATACTCACAAAAGGTTTACATTATAAGGGGCTGCTTTGGAGATGTGCAGATTTAGTTTGTAAGTACAAAGTGAACATGCAAATTGCCTTATCTTGTGGGATTCACAAACAACCATCATTCAGATTGATTTAATACATGGCTTTTTATCTTTAAAAGTGTTAATTAGAAAATAGGGACAGTTCTCTGAACACTTAAGAGTAATAAATAGATCAAAACAGCATCCATGCTTCTGTGATGGAACTTCTGAAGGCTTTGTAAAGGGATTAATACAATTGTCAAAAAGACCACAGTATACATATTTAATAGTGCTACCAAGCTACAATTACATTTTTAGGACTTTATTGGAAAGTTTTTCAATACTCCTTATGCTCAAAAAACAGATTTTGTTCAGCTTTTGTTCCTTACTTTGAAGTTACTATCTTATTTTAATTTTTCCACCTTAGACCCCTAAATATATTCTTTCAGAGAAGATTCTAAAACTATAAGCTAATAAAGGAAGTTATTCAGGGAAAATGGGCTGTAGACTTGAGCAAAGTGAAATATGAAAAGAAAAATAATTATAATTCATGCATTTTCTTTAGAATGAAAGACAAAACTATTTTCTGACAATTTGTCTGCACTTTGAAATTTATCTATAACAGGACAGGTGAACACATGTGCTGAGGAGTTACATCCTGGCTCTGCCACTGTCCAGCTCAGCGACCTTAGGCAAGTGATGTTATGTCTCTGCACTTCGGTTCATCTGTAAGATGCACAAAATCACTGACCTGGCCTCTTCTGAGGGCCTGCATTGCAAATGGGCTCCTAACTGTGACACTCCTTGTGTGGCCCTTTATCCTTTTTTTCCTTCCACCTTGGGATCCCATAACTTCATAACTGATTCCTCTTTCCATTGGCTCCTCTCTCTGTTCACAGATGTTTTTATTTCCACTACTAAGGAACACAAACAAAACTTTCTCCAGACCTTGGGTTACATTTTATCCAACCTAAAGCCTTGCTGTTTGTCAGACACATCCAATTTCTTCTGCCACCCCTCCCCCACCCTGTACTACCTCTGCCCCAGTGGGATGGAAGTTCACTAAACAAATGATATCTAGCATTCTTTGGTGAAGGACGACTGTCATTAATTAAATTTGTAGGTTCAGCACGGGTTTTGCATTGCTTTTTTGAGACATAGTTCTTTATCTTTCTTCATCCACATGGATATATTCAGAAGATGGAAAATAATGCTATAACTCACGTAGAAAAGATAATGGAATTGGGGGGTTTTGTTGGTGACATATTCCGCATGCGCCAAGAGCATAACGTGGCTATTAAAAAGCTAGCAAGATCTGGGCTGGCCAGTTAGTTCAGTTGGTCAGAGCATGGTGTTATAATACCAAGGTCAGGAGTTTAGGTCCTCATACCAGCCAGCTGCACACACACATACACACAAAGCTAGCAAGATCTTAGGTTGCATAAACCAAAATTACCTATTTTGTGGGAAATTACAATGCTCTGATTCTCAGTATTGCATGGACTATACCAGAATATTGTGTCTGGGTGTCACATTTGAAAAGGGTCATTGGCAGAAGGAAGTATGAGCAGAAGAGCATGGCTGGGGTGGTGAAGTTAAATAAGAGAAGGGACCAGGATAAATTAATCTGTAGAAGAAAAGATGAATTAAAGAAATAACTGTCATCCTTAGATGTACATAATACGATCAAAGAAGAGGTGCTGTGTGTGTTTGATCAACAAATAGAAGTAGGGCAAATACAACTATCTGGGAATCAGTATTATAAAAGAATTTTTAGCAAGACCTCTCCCACAGAGGACATTAAGATTGAGTCTGAATGATCAAGATCTCTTTGGATGCCCACAATCAACTCTCTAAAATTTAAGATTCTAGAAGATAAAGAAACTCTTGGGAAGTCATTGGAGTACCTTTGCATTAAAACAATCCACACAGCAGATATGAGTTTGCAAGTCCAAGGCTAGACAAAATCAGATTATGGACTAAGGCAGAAGTCCTAACAGGGGAATGACACTCTCATACTCAAAAAAAAAAAAAAAAAAAAAAAAAAATTGTGAATTGTGAGAGAAATACAGAATTCAATAGAATTCATATTTGGGTGATTTGTCGAAAATTATCTTTTGCTTGGGAGGTTGATAGTGGCGTGGTCACCATGAAAAAGCTCACGGCCACAAAGATACTTTGGACAAGGGTGACTGGATTAGAGAGTTGTCTTGGAGCAAACTGCAATTCACCGGGGAAGGTGGTGAAAAGAAGGTCACTGGCACGTGAATTGTGTGGCTGTGGGAGAAATTCAGTGGTAGGAACCTCGCTCAATACCCAGGAGACACGTTCTGAGCATCTAAAGCAGAAACAGCCTCATGACCACCACTGTACCTTGAAGTTCACTTGATGGACTTGATGTTTGTAGTCTCTCCCCTCACCATGTCTCAGCTGCTTTCTCCCCATCTGCATTCTATTTTCTGTGCACAGTGTTCTGGCTAAATGCGTGGGTGCCAAGCCTTCTCAAGGAGCTGTCTGTCTCTGGCCCTCCATTTGTCTTCAGGCTGTCAATTGCTATTTTGATCACAGTTGAGTTTTATTTCTCACAGCTGCACTACCAGTGGCATGAACTGGTCTTCAATGACTCTCTACTCCACCCCCCCCCTCCTTATTTTTCAGTCTAGCATCTTAGCTGCTACATTCTTTCACCACCTGTTTTGGCTCCAGATCATACTCAAAGTTGTTTAATTCCAGACCGACACGTACAGCCTTGATGCAACTTTACTAGTATCAATGTAAAGAAAAAGATCACCTATATTCTTCTTATAAGTCATAGAAAAAGTATAGAAAGCATGAGCAAGTGTAATTTATCACTTGAGAAGTGGGCATGTAATTACTTGTAAGACTGATTTTAGCTTAGAGCATAGTTTTCTATTCCTATCCTTACACATTTTCCCTGCATTGAAGTTTTGGAGAATTTGGCACATTTGCAAATGTCTGGTGCTGATGCTACTTCTGCAAAACCATGTGCACATCATTTCAATGGCATCGCAACTATCTCCAATTTAGCCAGAGGGGTCCACTAGTATTTCTACTTCAGATCCTCTTGGCTAGTATCTTGGAACTGAATTCATGTTGCCCAATAAACTAGAGCTCAGGATGAAGTGTACTAACAATAGTGTTTATGTAAATTAAATACCCAAATAACTTTTACAAAATTGGATGTTAATTCTCTTCGGTGTTAGTTCTATTGCTGGAGTATGTGCACTGTGTTCATCTGATTATATCCATTCATGTATTTGGTTAAGGGAAGCACTAATTGGATTTTTGGGATTTTTTAGATTTAATTTGTCCTTAAATTTCAAAATTCATCTTTATCTCTTCACATGTAAGGCTTTTTATCATTTCGTTAGCATGAAAGGTTTTCTTTTTTAAAAGCTTGAGGATTTCTAGGATTGAACACTGGAAGCTATGGAGCACACTCTTCCCATTAAGGTGTTTTGATTTCACAGAAACATCCACTCAAAGTAGGGTAGGCTCTTATTTGAGAGAGTTTCTCAGCTTAGCTATTCTGGGCATGATCCAGCATAGTCACTGATGCTGAGTGTATTCATGCTTCATCAGTGCTAGCAACCACCACCATCTCGAATGCCTCTCTCTGAAAGAAACATCCTGGTTCCTCGTTGGCTAACAGTCTTCACTGCTAGCTGGATCAGTGGATGTCCTTGTGTACAAAACAGCCTAGTGATAGTTTCCATGCAGGGAACTGTGGACAGGACAATTCCTGCAAGAATTGGGCACAACGAACAAATTACCTAACATATTTTCATAGTGGTTAGATTTTAGTTATTTGAATTAATGAGTGTTAATGTTGTTCTTTTTCCTCCCAAAATCATTCCTTTTGGATATGGAGATTAATCTTCTATCAAATAGCTATAAATGATGAAACTGCTTTAGTAGAAATGAATTCAAGAGGCCTCAAAAGCTGTTGAGTTTCCCTGGCCCATCTTTTTCACACCTGTTCAACTTATCTCTTTCTCCCAGTTTAAGCTGAGGATGGACTGATTTAGCCTACTAGCCCACATAGATCTGGGTTCTCTTTCTAAGCTTTGGATGCTTCACTCCATTTCTTAACTGAGGGAACTAATTAAGTACTCTGCTGCAACAGTGTTCCCCTCCTCTCCAGCTCCTGCTGGGCTCTTGGCTGCATTTGGAATAAAACCGAATGAAGATGGTGATAATGTCAACCAAATTGTTAAACATGCAATAATCTTAAATAAACAAATTTTGTCAGGCACCTAGTACATGTAAGGTCGTATTCTAGACCCTGTGGTAACATGCAGCCCTATGTTATGATACTTGCTGTCACCAGTGACTTAGGGCACAGTGGAATTTCTGGAGCACAGTGATTATTCTCAAGAATAGTTAGTTGGCATCAGATTCCCTCTGGAAAGATACACTGCAGTGAAGGTCTGGGTCACTTTTCTGTGGGTTTGAAGCTTCCTGAAGGTCGCAGACTAGTCCTACCTCCCTCAGATGACTCCGTGCCCTCTTCAGGGTTGCTTTGAATCAGATCTTGTGAAATTGTGTGGGCTCCTGGACCTCTGGCAAACTACTGACATCTTCCTGTGGAATGTGCTATATTGTATATGTCCCTCTTCGGCAGATGTGCTGTAGTTGAAAACAACAATGACAAGGTTGGGACAGAGTGTTTCTAAGAGTTGGAGATGATCTTATACGTCCTTTCTCAAGATACATTCTTATCCAACACATGTGATTTAAAAATAAATTAGACAACTTAAAACTCTTTAAGTCAGACATTTATATATTGCTTGCATTTTGTTTTCTGAATTCCTTCATTCAAAACAACAAACAATGTTGCCTTTGTTATATAATCATACAATTATAGTCTTTTCTTGAAAATATGCTAAGTTCATTTCTATCACAGAAAAAAGAGAAATGTAGATATTTGGATACCCTCCTTGCCTATTATTATAGGATGCAAGAGCCTAGTAAAATGCTAATAGTATTTTAGTAGGAGAATATGGCACCTTTTATGACTTAACTACATTTAGATGACATCATGGCTCCACATGACAACATGAGTTAAGATGAAATACACTCATTAAAAACCAAATTCCATCATGCCGTGAGTAACTTGTGATCTCTAGTTTTGGAATGTTAAGGCTTATAGATCAGGCCAGGACCTATATGATGTCTGTTATTAATAATAAGAATAAATTCTACCCCACTCCTTAGTTCTTTCATTCACATCACCAGTCAACAACTCAGCACAATCTTCAGTAACAGAAAAAGAGAAATCTAGTACATTCTAATGATTTGAATAATTGCTTGGAAACTTGATAATGTGTTAGCATTTATCTGCTGAAAAGCAGACCATTGATGGTTAAGCAATTTCATCTTAAAATGAGTGTGTTCCTATTTGTATGTATCTGTGGCTAGTTAGCTCTTTGGTTAGAACACTGATACACTAGAGCTTAGATTAGGGTTTTTTTCTCAGGTGGCCCTGTCAACTTCTTCCTTTCATGGGCTATGGATTTCATCCCTGGCTCCAGCCTGCTGTTGAACATGTGTTTACTACTGGCCAATAAGGAGATGTGACTGGAGATCATGCAGTGCTAAAGCAAATCCATCACCATATTGGAGGAAAAAACCTTACGGCACAAAATCCGTGGCGGGTCGTTCTATAGCATCACCTCAAGCACTGCAACTATGGGCTTGTGCAAATGCACGTATCTAGATGTAATGACACACACACCAGTGACAGTTTTTAATCATGTCTCTGATGGAGATTCATCTGGGGAAAGACCATTATGGGAAACAGTGAGCTGTTTGGATCAAAGCTTAGTTTAAAGACAGCTGTAGATTTATTATTTTAAAAACTCTGGATGAGGGTGCAGGATTAGACAAACTTTAAAGTCCTTCCAGCTCTAAGTCCTTCCAGCTCCCTACAGTCTCCAAGCGCATCGATTAACATACATAATGTAAAACAATGTAGTTTTGTAAAGCAAAATTGGCAGGAAGAGAATATTCTCTCAAGAAAAACTTTCTGTGAGTCTTCCCTTCAAGCCACCAAAAAAAAAAAAAAAAAAAAAAGGTGATCAAGTAGAGCTCAAAAATAATTTCTGGGCTTAAACTTAAAATTCTTTTATCTGGAACAGATTATTTCATTCCACAATTAGAAATGAGATCCAAAATGCAAATATTACTCAGAAAGCTAGCACATTGCCTCGTATTCACACTGTGGTGTTAACAACTGCTATAAGAGCCATTTTACAGAGTAAGTTTGAGAGGGGAAAGCATACCTTATTCAAATATATGAAGATGATTTTACAAATCGCATCCTATTTTATTCCGGTCCCAATTCTGCCAACCCTTCTGGGTATGTAACAGTTTTAAAGACAGTGCTTCAAAATTTGAAGAGGGAAAAAAGTGGAAACAGCTTAAATAAGAACATAACTCTTAGGCTTTCATCAAACACATTTTCATAGTTTTCCAGTTTGTTATATTTTCTTGAGAAAGGGTGAAAATTCTTGGAATTAAATGTACAATAAAATACCAAATATATACTAGTTCTTTAAAGCTTTGTATCTCTATTTGCCTAAGCTATCTTAGTTTATTTAGATTAAGTCTCTCTTATATCTGAATTTGGTGAGACATGTTGTTTACTGTTCTATTAACCAGAAAGAAATCTACCTAATATTTGAAGATCTAGTCCATTTGGAGTTTGGTTTAGTTGTGTAGGAATGTTACTTTGATAGTAATGAAACAAAATTAAGTAGGAGAAAAATAAATTTGTAAATGAAATGAATTTTGAAGCTGCAGAATTGCTGTTTCCCCTTGTTCCTGTACCTGGAACAAGAGAATCAGGACTTCAAATGTGAAGAAGGGATGCAGGCTGGATATATATAAATTCTGAATTTTTTGATGTAAGACTTAAAAAAGCCTTACGAAGAGACACCATTAATGTTTGTCCCAGAAAAGCTCCTCTACTGGTTTGGCTGCTCTACCCTTACAGGACCATGCAGATGAAGCCACGTCTGGGACAGTTGGCTGAAAACGAGAACCTCCTGAAGTCATTTGAATAGGAATCACAATCAGAGAGTCAGTCTAGGTGTTTTGCAAAGAACATTTTCTATGTCCCAGCTGGAAAGGACTGGTTATCTGATCCCTACTGCCCAGGAGAAGTCAGGGCACATGAATGGTCATGAGAACAACAGCCCACCCTCTCGGTTTCACTGCACCCCCATGGCTGTTTTATGGGGACAGGTTGATTCTTTTTATATATGAAGCTGAGGCAGGCAAAAGCCAGCCTTCTCCATCACAGTGCCCTCCACTCTTGCCCCATCTGGTGCCAGTGTTTCTGGTTCTCCACCCCAGCCCTTGACTTTGAGACTAAATGCCTGCCAGATCCCTTCTCTGGCGAGAGCAGCTGTTACTTTTGGCCCACGTAAAGGCCTTTTAGGTTTTAGTAACTCCTCAGTGAGATCATTTTGTTTGTCTTTTGAATGTTAGGTGACCAGACCTTTGAAAAATTGATATTCTTTTTCCCCTATAACTATAAACTGGAAACTTCACTCATGTGGGTATATGGTGTATTGGAAGATCAGGATTTCATTCTTCTTAACTTCCCATATAATCAAAAGAGCCTAATGAATTCAAGTTGCCTGTAACATTTTGTGTGTTTCTGTGTTGAAACCAAATTCCCAAACAACCATGTGAGCAATAATGAAATTCAGGCTGAGAGGCTCTATTTTCTTGTTGTTAGAAAAGAGACTCTTATGGTGAACTCCTGAGTTCTACTCTCCATGATTTAAGATGCCATAACATTTGGCACTTATTGGCTGCATTTTATCACACTAATTATTTCAAAGATGAAATAATACTGACGAAATGGAGTGGCTGAATTGAGTTTGGTTGGGAATACAACTTATAGAATTTTATAAACCTGCATTCTACCATGTTTAAAACTATACTGTATAGATTACACTTCAATTGTGGAGATGATGCAATAAAACAGTCCCTCATGCTTCCACTTGAGAGTTTAGGTACAGTAAGCAGAAGGTAATTATTCCAGTTGGAATTTGGCCAGAAGCTGGGGATTAAAAACCCTCAGTGTTATGAAAAGTTCCATGGGATGTTTAATGACTAGAAATAGCCAGAAGCTTAGATTGATGGCATCCAAAAATAGTACTCCTAGAAGGATTAGTCCACCCGGGTCATGCTGGGGCACAGTTTGGGCAATAGTCAAAAAAACTCATTTATTGAATCATAAACATAATTTCTAGCAGCTCTGTGTTGGAGATTGGTATTTGAGCACTACTTACCAACTTTTAGCAGCTCCTTTGGCTGTAGCATCCCACTGGCTCAATAAATACACAATAATAAAGAAAATGTCAGGTAGGCTTGAGAGAGAAGGATGACTGTGAGTAAGAAGAGCGAGGACCAAAGCTGACTTTACACGTAGGTGACTGAGATGGCTCCCTATGTGATGTGATCTCAAAGGCATTGGAAAGACACAAAATAGCACCTTGGTTTGGTTTGCTATTGCCTGCAATTTCACAATGTAATTTTGTTCCTTTTGATTAATATTCAGCCCCATATTTCAAAGCAAATATACTTGAAAAAATTAATACATAAAACTTAGTTGTTATTTAAATCATAATGTAACTTGAGTGTCTTAGTTCATTTTGTGCTGCTCTAATAGAATACCACAGACTGGGCGATTTATACTGAACAGAAATTTATTTGGCTGTCAGTTCTGGAGGCTGGGAAGTCCAAAATCTAGGGGTCCACATCTGGCGAGGGCCTTTGTGTTGTGTCATCTCATAGCAGAAAGGCAAGAGTGTGTGCAAGAGAGCACGGGAGGACCAAAGTTGCTTTTTTTTTTTTGGTGGCTGGCTGGTACAGAGATCAAACCCTGGACTTTGGTGTTATCAGCACCACACTCTAACCAACTGAGCTAACCAGCCAGTCCTAGGTACTTGGGGTGCTTTATTTATCTATTTTTTGAAGTTGTTTTTATAACAAACCCACTCCTGTGATAACAACATTAATCCATTCATAAAGGCAGATCCCTCATGTTCTAAGCACCTCTTAAAGATCCCAACTCTCAACTTTGTTGCATTGGGGATTAACTTTCTAACACATGAACTCTGGGTGGGCACATTCAATATTATAGCAATGAGTTTTTCACACCCTATTCTAAGGAGTTTTGGTAGAACTAAAGAGTAAAGGATCTTTCAGAATGGAGATACTGGGTGAGTGAACCACTGAGACAGGGAGGAGAAGTTTGCAGAAAGGAAAATATGGGGCCAACAAAGACAAATTTTTCCAGCCTCACTGTTATGGGCTCTACTGTGTCCTCTTAAAATTCATATGTGGTAGCCCTAAACCCTGGTACCTCTGAATGTGACTGTATTTGGAGACAGGGTCTTCAAAGAGGTAATGAAGTAAAAAAAGGGTGGACCCTCATCCATTCTGACTGGTGTCCTTGTAAGAAGAGGAGATTGGGAGACAGACAACACAGATTGGGGGTGACCACATGAGGACACAGGGAGATAAACTTACACATCTGTAAGCTGGCTAGAGAGGCCTCAGGATAAACCAACCCTGCCAACTTGATCTTGGACTTCAGGCATCTAGAACAGTGAGAAAATAAATTTCTGTTGTTTAAGCCATCCCCTCTGTAGCATTTTGTTATGGAAGCCCCAGCCAACTAAAACACTCTTCCTTTTTCAGAGGGAAGACATCAGAACTCCTAGTTGGATTTCTCAGCTTCTTTGAAGCTGACATTTTTAAGTCTAAAGTGGTTTTACTCTTTTTTGGATCTATCTAGCCTAAGAAAAAACCCCTGTGGATCAGGCCTATCACTTCAGGTTGATTTTGTAAGGCATGGTTTAAACTGAAAATGTTATTTGGACATCCATAATATGAAGAGAGGTGATGAGCAAAAATTAAGCTGGGAAACAGTAATTGGGGTGCTTATCAGCCTTATTATCAAGGTGGAGTCTGATGATTCATTGTTTGCTGGAAGCCATGGTTGGTTGGCCAACCTTCCATATTAAAAATGAGGTGTCTGTATCTTCACTATTTAAAAACCATGGGCAATTTGCCATGATGGCCCTCTGTTGGGCACTTTTTTTGTATTAAATGAATTTTGGTGAGAGAATTTTAAAGTAGGATTTGGGGGCTACGAAACATTTGGCATCAGCAAGCAAAGAAGGGCCACCTGCATTAATATTTTTTAATGTAAATGTAAAGCAACTTCAGTAACAGCAAGTCAGGGTATTCATGCTTAAAGCCAATATTAATTGTTAATAACAAAACCTCAGCCTTTTAACACAACTGTTGATATGCTACTTGTGGAACCCCGGAGTCTCGAGGGCAAGGATAATTGGTACTTGCCAAGTCACTCAGAGAAAATTCCTACTATGTGGAAATGTAAATATTCAGTATTAGAAAGGATAATTAAGGATAGGCTAAATATTTACCCAGTTCTCTTCTTTTTAAATCACAAATAAGACTTCTGTGGTTGGTTCAAGTTTTCTAACAGAAGATGAGCTGGAAAAAAAATGGGAGGGGGTAACGTTTTGTTTTCCTAACAAAGATATATCTCATAACTCATACAGTCATGAAATATAGCCCCTTTTCATTTTTTAACCTTAAATTTATTCCACAATTATTTTATTTTACCTAGACACTGCTAATGAAATTTAGTATGTGTTGCATCAAAAATCAAAGATACGATGTTACATGTGAATATAGCAAATGTAATTTTAGCAGTAAATGAAGGAGCAGTTGAGTAGAATGTAAACAAATTACTTAGAAAAAGTCTTCACCAGTTTAGAAGTATGCAGACATTCAAATGTTCAAGGAGTCCTACTTGTAGCCATTTTAAAAGAAACTTGTAGCAGGCTCACAAATAAACAGCTATATTATGGGAGAATTGTCATATAGAGAGCTTCATGTAAAGCTTTTTCCTTCAGGAGTTTGTTTCCTTTGTCTTTTTCTTCCCTTGATCATT
The DNA here is from genome assembly GCF_000696425.1 of Galeopterus variegatus. NCBI lineage: Eukaryota > Metazoa > Chordata > Mammalia > Dermoptera > Cynocephalidae > Galeopterus > Galeopterus variegatus. Next base: position 34,221 of record NW_007726434.1, read on the forward strand.
TTCTGATGAGGATGTTTTCAAAGGGGATGCTTTTTCTGAGAAGAAAGTTTCGAAATAAGATCATTCTGTCAGTCATGGTCCGGGCAGGAAAGCAGAACCCACTCTAGGTTTTTCAAACACAAGCAATTTAATACAGGGAGTTGGTTACCAATGATAGATGTGTTGACAGGTGATGGGGAGAAGTTAGCAACAGTAGGCAGCTGGTACCACTGCTCCAGGGCACAAGAAAGAGGTATTATTCTCACAGCTCAGAAATAAGGACCACCCTTGGGGAACCAGAACCCTGCTGGGCACTTTCCTGCTGGAGCTGTGACCACTGAGGGAGAGGCTTCTCTAATGGGAGCCAGAATAACAAAGAAGATAGAGTTACTGCCAGGGGTGCACCCTGAAGCAGAGAAAGAGCAGGAAAAAAAAATGGGCAGTCTCATCCCTTTTTCTTCACCTAGGATTCTGCCAGTACCCGCCCAAAACTCACCCAAACCTACCCAAATCCTTTTGGCAGGGGCACCTGGGAAATGTAGTTCCCAGAAATACAGAGCAGAGAAGGCAAAGGGTGGGCAGTGGATCAGGAGTATACAGGCAACTGACTTGCATACACAAATCAGAACTGCATTTGTTAGTTTGTATTTCTTTTTATTTAGTTTAATCTTATTCCCTCAAGGCCATGGTATACTGAAAATCACTTTGGGACCTTACAAAAATTGTACTTTTTTTTTTTTGCTTGTTTGTTTTGCTATGAAACATTTAATGATACAATTAAAGTCCCCCCAGACCTCAGAATTGGAAATTCACTGAACACTAATGTGCTGGCCAAGAGTGGGGAAGCAGAGGATGAGAAAACCCAAATGGTACCTGTTGCTCCACATTTGAGTTTCAGACCCAGACTCCGAATATTCTTCAGAATATCAGCTCCCAACTTGTTACATGACATTTCAACTTTAGCAATTTTGTGCTAATGAACTCCTTTATTTCTGCCTGTCTCATTAGGACACTCCATGCTTTCCAGAAATGCAAGTGAAGTTTAATATAGATAAAGCCATTCCACTGGCGCTGCTATGATCAAGAAGCTACAATCAATCTTGCTTTCTTCAAGCATGTCATAAAAAGACCCTTTTCCTTCTGATTAGCATTCTTGAACACAGTACAAGCTGATGACTTGCTTGAAGTCATTCACTGTAGGGGTACAGCACCTACTGCACGTGATAAAACAACATAAGGCATATGAACTGCTCATTACAATCTAATTAGTTTGGGATTTTCATTTCATTTTATGTCCTGAATTGAACCTGATTCAATATGATTCTGAGCTGGAGTTCATCATGTCTTCTCCCTGGCATGTGAGTTCATGGTTTTTACTTGCTAGATTCCATGGTTATAGGAATGGTTCCTCTTTTCTTTTTTTCAGGAACTGGTTAGATAGAAGACCATTAATATAAAACAACTGAAGCCTTTGCTATTTATTTTCCTGTGTGAGAGATTTTGATTTGATTTAGCACACAACACAGTTGTTGAAGTATTTCAAGAAGGTTTGGCCATTATAATAAACCGATTTAACCTAATTCGTAGGCTCACTTCCTTATAATGCAATGAAAGAAATAGTCCTAGCCTTTGGGGTGCATTCCAAAGACAAATGAGGAAAACCTGGGTTGGTTGTGCTGGCAAATTCAATTATACTCGAGGCTTCTTGAGAGCAAGATGTCTTCCGTTTTTGAGTTGTTTCCAATAACAGCTTTCTGTGTCTTACACTAGTAGATAGACTAGGTAGGCTACATACACATTGATTTTTCTGATCTCAGTGTTTTAGGGGTTATAGGAAAAGGATGACTGGCGTTCTTTTGGAAGACATACACACTCTGTTCTCTGTGTTCTTATTTTTGGCATAATGAGGATCTAGACATCTGCTTTCTTTACATTTTCTTTCATAGGAAGATTATGGTTATCAACCAGATTCAGTCGCTTTTTATTTTTAATTGAGAAACTATTGAATATGGGTAATGTTAATAGAGAATACTCATAAGCACATTTTGGTTGATACTTATTGGAGCTTTAAAAATTTGTTGTACACCTGGAAAGCAAAGATTGTTTAATAGTCACCTTATAAAATGTCTTAGGGCTTTGCCAAAGCCTTGCCCTTGGCTTCATGTGATGGGACTGTCCTGTAGATGCTATCTCATAGTGAAGACTTCTGGAACTTGATTAATAAAATAATTTTGGATAAAGTAGATTTCTCCACATTAATATGTTCACCCTGTGAATGATAATAGAGAGAAATAATCATGCATATCCAATGAATTTGTTGAGAGGATATTTTTAGATAATAGATATTAAATACCTAGAATTGTCTCTTTCAAAAGTATATGTCCACCGTGTTGGTTTCCTTCCCTTGCCCCTCCTCAGAACCAATCTAATTTAATCAGATTTCAAACCTAAATAACATTGTAAAACTCCATGTGGCTCAGTTGATCTAACTCCTAGATCAACCATGCTCTGCCCCAAATGGCCTCTTCTGTGATAGTTTGTTTAACTGAATTCAATTTTTATTTCCTATCTGATGATTATCATGTGTGTTACCAATAACTGAGCTTTACTGCGAATTGGTATTTTGAGTGTATTGTCTAAACCTTTCTTTTTTCCTCTTCCAAAACTCATAGACATATTATAGTTTTATAATATTCAGTGACTCACTTGCTAGAGAAACTAAACTAAGTGAATATCGCTTTATTTATTTAAGTTTTATATCCTAATGGGTGGTTCTTTATTTCTGCAATAATTTGTTGGAGGCTTGTGGTTAGGTAGTATGTAACCTTTAATTCAGCTATTGTTAGCACTTTTGTATACCAGAGAGAGGTTCTGAAATTTTCAGTAGGCCATGGGCTCTTAATAGGGAATCTTAATTGTTCCCTTAGTACTCGAGAGCCATCGTGACATCTGAGTCATGTACATTTCTTATGCATACCCTTCAACTCAACATTGAAGTAAAGCATTTGTCCCACACTTCATACAAGAAGAGGAAGTGAGGATTTTTTAAATTTTTTTTCTTTTTTTTTTTTTTTACTTACATTGTCAAGGATTCTTAAGGGATTGGTCTTGGTTAATTAGCAATTAGTAAAATGAATATCAAGCTACTGATAAAATATTGCTAGGGAAATTGGGAAACAGAAGGTTACCCAAGCCACTAACCCAATCTTTGGGGAGGAGGAGGAGGTAGGAAGAGAGGGAATGGGGGAGCCAGGAGTGCCCAAAGTGGTGTCTGCTGCTGCTGTAGCAGCCTGGGGCCTCGTGCACATTATCCCAGCCACTCTCTTTTCTGCCCTGGAGCACAGTTCTGAGGCCCACGAGACTGGAATGAACTCAGAAATTATGACTTGATTAAAGACTACTGAGACGTTCATACTGGAAACAGAAAATTATGTTGTGAAAATAGACGTCCTCTTTGTTTATAAAGACAGCATGATGAACTTGCCATCGTTTGCATTTGAGCTGAGGCAGGTTTGGGCTAAACTGTCTACACCCTGGTGAAAGGGCATTAGCTTGCCAGGCAGGTGTACGTAAGGGGTGCTTGTTCGTGCAACGAGAGACAGCTAAGCTGCCTGGCTAATGTGGAGTCAGAGCTGGTGACCCTGCACCCCGAGTGGGAAGAGCATGGCCAATGCCATGTACTGATCAATGTGGGGCTTTATCCAAGTGTTAAGGGATAAGCAGGTGATATTTTTCAAACTCAGATAAATAGAGTTGAAGAAAAAAGGAAAGTGAAATAAAACTCTTAGAGGAAATTAGCCAGTCCCAGTGAATAGACTGTGGTTTGAGGATGCAGAGATTTGATCTCTGACTATATAATGCTTTTATTTACTGACGTTGTTGAAGTAGAAGGTCCCTTCTTCAATCCCATTGTTCACACTTTCTTCCATGAGACTGAATTTGGGGACATTGAGAAATGAGGTGAATGAGAAAGCACCTTGTGGTTTAACAGCTGATAAGCTGCATATGCATTTACTTCAGCTATTTCTCTCAGATGTTTATCGGCCTCACTTTGATTAAATTTATTAGATATAACCATATGTATAATTGGAATGGTATGCCAGATAATACCAGAGTTGAATGGTGATGATTTTCATATCAAATTTTTCATCATCATCTTAATTCTGATCAAATGGCAGGTGGGTGTAGGGCAGAAAACATGGGTGTTTGAAGGGAGGCAGGTGTGGCTTTGCATCCTGACCCTACCACTTAACTGATTTTGTCTTCTTAATCACTTAACCTCCGTGGGCCTCAACTTACCTTTTCTATACAATGGGAATAATTTGACTTATGTCTAAGGCTGCTGTATAGACTTAATAAAATAATGCATGCAAAATATGGGGCAAATAATACATGCTTAATATTTCTTTCATCTTCCTTTCTATGCCCCCAATTTTTTTTTACACAACTCTCTTAGTCTGTGCTGCTATAATGAAATACCTGAGACTGGGTAATTCGGGGCAAATAATACATGCTCAATATTTCTTTCATCTTCCTTTCTATGCCCCCAATTTTTTTTACACAACTCTCTTAGTCTGTGCTGCTATAATGAAATACCTGAGACTGGGTAATTTATAAACAATAGAAATGCTTTTCTTACATTTCTGGGGGTTGGGAAGTCCCATATCACAGAACCATGAGACTCGGTATCTGGTGAGCTTATCTTTGTGTGGTGTCTTCACATGGCAGAATAGGTGGAAAGGCAAATGGATGAATGCTGTGTCCTCGCAGGATGGAAGGAGCAGAAGGGCCAGGGTGGAGTGACTTAGCCACTTCCAAAAGTCCCCACCTCTTAATACTATCACATTGGGTATTAGTTTCCAACATGTGAACTTTTGAGGGACACATACACCCAAACCATAGCAACAGCTTTGCATATAGTTTCCCATGGGCAAATTTTCCTTTCCATCTTCACCAGTAGGGAATATTTTAAAAGAGAGGCAGATATCTAAAAATTCATTATTGGAATCTCTCATTTAATTATGCTTTTCTTTACTTAGAAGGATTTGGTTTTCTGATAGAGGATCCCACGTCCTGAGAGATCTGTTGAACTTACATTTCTAACTTGGTGGTTACACCTACTTCATAATAATTTTCAAGTGCCAGGGAAATAAAATTAGAATGAATTTAGGAATTTATTTCATAGACTTTATGTCTATGTGTTCACAAAAATAAAAATGAATTGGGAAAAAATAAATATTATTTGTTGACTTGAAGGAAGAGCCATCACATCTATATGTCGAATTTCTTAATCTGTGATAATTAGTGAGTCGTTCACAAAAACTTTATGAAGATAGTTAAAATTTGTATAAATCCCCTTGTACTTGTAGGAACAAGGCATCTATGTACTAACTATTCTATCCGGTCAAAAACATTTTCTACCTTATTCAAGAAACATGGGGGTATGTTCATTATTCCCCAGGGACCATTGTAAGCCCTCTCAAGAGATTTTTTTCTAGGACACCGTCAACAACTCAGCTATTATATAAGCAATGTTGGATAGAGTCAAACTGCCACGTGCAGAGCTTGGAATGCCCAATTAGGCATTCTGCAGCTGGAGAAGGTGGGTGATTTCCCCTCAAGGATTGTGCATCGGTTCTGCAGCTGGAGTGCTTAAGTGGTCGATTGAGCCAACAGCTGTGAGTTCCATGCAGCTCAAGCAGCTCCTTAGGTAGTATTAGTGATAAGAGAATAGTCATACAGTCAGCAACACCCTACTCTAATTATTTTTCATCTGTTCTTGCTTATTAATTTTTTTTTTT
>NW_007726434.1:45000-48844 GCF_000696425.1 Galeopterus variegatus
AAAGCCTGGGAGAACTCCTTGATTCCTGCCTTTCCTTCATCCTCCAGAGCCAATCCATCAGTGGGTCCTTTTGCTCATTTTTTCGGAAGGTATTTCCAGTCCCTTCATTTACTATCCCCACTGCCTTCATCCTCATCCATACTGTCATTATCTCTGGCTTGGTCTGCTGAGATGGAGCCTGATAGGTCTCCTATCTTCCAGTCTTACACTGTTGTAATCCATTCTCTATCCAGAAACTAAAATGATCAGTTAAACCTCTAGATCAGATCATGTAGCTCCCCTGATTACAATGATCCTAGGCTGCCAGTATCTCCTAGAGTAAAGCCTGAATTCCTTATAATTCCCCACAGGTCGGCCCCCTTCCTCTGTGACGTCATCATACAATACTCTTCCCTCATTTCATTATATCCCCATGGTCCTGCCCTCTTTTCTGTGTCATAACCAGCATGAGTTGCCCTTGCCTGGAACACTCATCTCTGGTCTCATCACATGTTGTCTTCTTCATATTTGTTCCCAAAATTTCCATTCAAATGTGAGCACCCCGCAGAGAGACATTCTTCAACCACCCTGTCTAGAGTAGATATCTCACACCCCTCCTCTTACTCTCATGATATGATTGTCTTTGTTGTCTGAGAGAAGTTATCACAGGCTGAGATGATCTTGTTTATTTGTTTGATTAATCGTGTGTTGTCCACATCTTCCAGTAGATTATAAACTACTTAAAGGTAAGGACCTTGTCTGACTTAACCTTTTCTGTATCTCCATAAAACAATAGCTTTCCCATGCAAGGCTCCCAGTAAATATAGTTTGAGTGAATGAATGAATGAATGGTAAATTATAATTATTAATGTCCCTGAGGAACTCTCAGGTGAAAGGAAACATGCTCACAAGAAGGCAGGGAACAGAAGTAATTTGGAAGTGGAAAATGTATGTCCTGAGGATTGGGTTAAACTTTTCCTTTTTTAAGTAGAATTCTCTTGTTAAAAAAAAATAATTACTATATAGCATTTAAAATGAGTGAAGTACATCTGTATGTATCAGCATGCCCAGATCTTAAAAATAAAATCAAAGTGAAAAATTAAGTTTCAGAATGATACATAGAATGTCTGTGTATAAAAATGAAAAACTACGTTATATTTATAGTGTTTATATACGTGACTTATGTGGTAGAAGTCCAAAACATTGGCTTTCTGGAAGGATCCATGCCACATTCCTTATGGTGGTTACTTCTGAGGTGGGAAGAAAATGGGATTCAGGCAGGGAACAAAGGATATTTCAATTTTATCTACAAAGTTTCATTTCTTCTATTTAAAAAGTCTGAAGCAAATTTGACAAAAGTGCTAATGTTCTGCAGATGGGTGGGTCGATACATGTTTATTACATTTTTCTTTATAATTACTTTAAACATTAAAAAACAAACAAACAAAAAACACAACAACAACAAAAAAACCTTAGTTAAGGGCTCTCATTTACCTGTGGTCTGAGGGGGAACTTACGGAACTGATTCATAAAATATAATGTTCTTATGTTTGAATCAGGGGTTAACTAATTCAATTTGGCATCTATCTTTGTGTTTCTTGGGTGGGCTCCCTTCTGGCTGGTGCCTGTGTTCTGTGGTCAGACTGAAGTGGTGTGGAATGTGGAAATAGGAGGGAAAACATCTGTGCACTAACTCAAATGTCTCTTCACTGTTCTTCCAGGGCTTTTGCTTTTGTTTGTTTTATTTTTTTCTGACATAAGAGTGGCGAAAACAACAACTGTCATCTACCGAGACCATACTACATGTTAGGGACTCTCGGTGCATTATCACACTGAATACTCACAGCAACTGTTTGAGGCAGGTATTTGTATCCCCATTTTATAGGTGAGAAGACAGACTTCAAGATGACTCGTGCCAGGACACAGCTAGTAGGTGACAGAGGCAAGGTTCAAAGCTAAGTTTATTTGACCCTAAAGCTGATGAAGTTTCTATTTTATTCCCTTTGTCTAGTATGCATTGACTCCAAAGTGCCTTTTAACTTCTAGGTTCTTCATTTCAGACTTTGCTTTGGATGTAAGGGCTCCCTTCCTTTCACCCACACATTTGGTCAATGATGTGTATCTTTTTTTGAAAGACGTACTCAAATGGAGCCGAATTTCAATTCTAAGAGACTGATAGTCATATTATTTAGTATCTAGCATCCCTGCTATAAAGTGGAATTCAGTTGGTAAAAGACAGTCAAAATTTTTTTATACACACACACACACACACACACATGCACAGGCGTATGCATACATATGTGTGCACCTGTGCATGTGTGTGTGCCTTAAAAGACATTGGCAGAAGATGTCAAGCTAAAGCCAGGAAAACATGAAGCAGCAAATGAGCGGTATTAAGAATTGCACTCACAAAAGTTTGAATTTGAGCTAAGCAAGGCTGAGCTTTGTGGAGTAGTCAAGATTTATCCTCTCAGAATTAATTTCATTTTTATAACCCTCAAAGCAGCTAGAGAGTGTCTCTGCTGTAGATTTGTTGTGAGTGACAAACATTTGGACATCCATCCCCCACTCGCAGCCCTGTCCCCAAGCTCACTCACCTACGCCAATGCTGGGCTCCCTCATGCTGGCCTGGCTGCCCAAGTGCACCTTCCAGTACCTGGCCTAGGAGCTGCTCCTAGCAGTTCCCACTGCAGCAACATGCCCTGATTGCCTGCTACTCGGAAAGCCCGAACTAGGCTAAGAAGTGTAAAATGGCCCCAAACTATTCGAAACAAACAATACATTTTCATTTTAAAAGGTTTTTCTCACTTACCCCCTCAGAGTGACTCTTTGTGAACTTAAGGTATCATGGTATAAAAGTAGGGAAAATATTTTGGGGGAAATGACCTATGTCTCAAAGAAGACATGCTGCTGTCTTTTCTTTCTTTCTGTCTTAGAATCTGGTATTCATACCATCAGGTAGAATGTTATCAAGATACAGAGAAATGTGTGAAATCGCTTTCTCTAGAAGTATGTAGATAGTATTTATCTTTCAGTGCTGATTGGGGAATAGAGGTTTCTGTAATGAAGACAGATAAAAAACATAATTTAGAGATAAATAAGTTGGCAACAAAGGATTTTTTAAAAGGTTGTAGCCAAAATAATTAAAAATATAAAAAAGAGGAAATTAAAAACAATTGAGACATAGAAATCATGAACTTGAGTTAATGGAAAAATAAAATTTTCCATGAACAAGTGTAGATGCATGTTTTCTCTTATTTATTATGGAGACATCATTTTGTTGAATTCATTGGCATGTCTATCTGTGGGGTTTTAAGACATTTATATTGGCCAGAATAATAGTGATAGTGACAGCAACTATAATGCCACAGGTTTCTTTGCGGCCTTCCTCAGGATTTTGAAGACTTTAAAAGCTAACAAAAAATCAGTTTCTTGGATATAGAGGGTGGTGATACATGTCACTTTGCGCTCACCTGGGAGAGTGGATTTGTTTGTAGAAGTTTTAAATAACTCATCTCAGGGGAAAGAAGAGATTAGAACACGTGAAAGAACATTTCTGAGATTAGATAGGTCTCCTTTGTGACCTCTCTGTTTTACTCCTTCATTGATGTACTTGAGGGTCGCCTTGTGCTGGAGATGGTAGGAATATTCTCAAGCCCAGATTTACTTACAAAGGTAAATAAAGCTCGTCTCTGTTGCCAAATAGGTTAAAGTGAACTGAGGCCTGTTAACTTCAGCCCATTAGAATCATTTCTGGTGGTCTCGATTGCTTCTTAGGCACCAAGTCCATATTGAGAGCAGAAAGTCAGTCACTTTTCCCTTCCTCATTCTTGCTCATGAAAATGGCTTTGTCTTTTTTTTTTTT
>NW_007726434.1:49069-70721 GCF_000696425.1 Galeopterus variegatus
TCGCAACCCTCAGTGTCGTGCCCGTACCGCGACCGGCAATGGGATCGCAACCCTCAGTGTCGCGTCTGCACCGTGCTCAACCAGTGAGCGGACGGTCTCTATATGGGATCCGAACCCTCGGCGGGAGCGCCGCCGTGCTCCCAAGCACCGCACTCTACCAAGTGCGCCACCTGGCCGGCCCAGGCTTTGTCTTTTCTACTTCAATGTTCTGCGAGTTGATTGGGTGGCTAGGCGAGGTAATTCATATGTCACTTCTATTTGACATAGTTTCATTTACCTTGTGTAATTTCTGATACTATAACTGTATTACAGAGTAGCTTTTCAGGTATCTTTAAAATAAATATTTACAGGTGAAATGTGACGATGTCTCTGATTTGCTTTAAGATACTTCAGCTAAAAAAGTGGTAGATAGATGAAATAAGATTAGCAAAATGTTAGTACTTGTTAAAGCTAGGTAATGAATGCTTGGAGCTTTATTACACTATTCTATCTTCTTTTGAGTATGCGTAAAATTTTCCCTTCCCATTTCTTAGCTGGAATTCATCTATGAAAAGTTTTTTCTTTATTAACTATTTGGTTATTGTGAAATACTGTTCATTTAAGAGAGTCAGAATAAATGCTTGGTTTGTTTCCTTTATATATCAATTTTCAGAGTATTGTGTTGTTTTCTTAGCACTTTTTTTTTGTGAGTGGTGAATTTTTATTTTCTTTCCTTTGTTAGTATTATTACCTGGATTAAAAAAACACCATATTTGGTATCTTCCCACCCATTGCAGTTATTAGACCTTGTGGTGCTCAGGTTATCACATCTTAGACTAGTGGGAGTCTCCACAAGTTGGCTCTTGTGTCCTTTTGACATGATCCTACTCTTTGGTGGCTTCCTTGTCTTTTGGCATAATGAGCCGTTCCAGAGTCATCTTGTACATTTCCTATCTAAGACCTAGAATCTGTTATTTCTCCAAGAGTTTGTGGCATTTTAATCCACACCATGGAGGTGTCAACCTGTTCAAACTGCATATGGGGTATACTGTGAAGCTAGGTTACATTGCAATAATATTGGTTGACAGAAATTCATTTGGAAGGTTTCTTTGGAAGAGCTGCTGCCAGACGTCATTATTCAGAGGATATGGCCCAACCCTTGCACAGATACTACATGTTATTACAGCTGCCTCTTTTTAACCTGCTCAAGACTTATTTTGTCTTCCAAACATCTATACTGCTATGTTCTATGTGTATTAGGTTCAATGGACTCGAATTTTTTCAGTGCCCAACTTTTCCAATAGAATATTTGGTTACTAAGTTATATACTTGGTTCGCAGTCTTCCAGTCAGTGTCAGAGTCAAAATCAAGCATCAACATCATCATCTTCACCAATACACTAGGCTTAATAACTTTTGAGGGCATGATAGTTATTGCTAGAACATAGTTACCAATTAGCTCACACTTCCCCTGGAAGGCTTTGTATGCACAATCTCATAATCTCACATAATCCCCACCACAATCCTGTGGAGTGGGTTTTACTGTCCCCATTTTACAGATGAGCACACTGAGGCTTAGAGAGGGCAGGCTACTGCTTTAAGGAGCTGGGAGTCACACAGAGGACTCTCTGAATTCAAGGCTGGCGCCTTTGACAATGGTTCAGTGCTTCCTCTATTGCTCAGAAATGCCAGAGTTACAAAGAAAGATAAGACATGTTTTTTTTTTTTTTCTCAAAGAGTTTATAGTCCTAATTGAGGAAGATAGGATCTTCAGAGAAAAAAAAATTTTTTTTAACATAAAGAGGCGATGAAAAGAGACATGTAGTTGTTTTCCTTCCAATCTACCTACCTAGTGCTGCCAGATCATTACTAAAACGTTTCTATTCTCATCACCCCCCTGCTTAAAACTTCAGAGGTCCCCCATTGCCTATAGGATAAAGTCCAACTCTCTTGCTTGGCATTTCAGGGCTTCCAAATTTGGCCTTTACCTATCTTCTCATGTGTGAAATTCTGCTGTGAAGCTGGCTTGTGAACCGGGCATCTAAGCCAAAGGACATGTCTGGTGCTCTATGCTTTTGTTTTCTAGAAATTTTTTCACATTAAGGGCATCCTTGCTTTTCTAGTTCCACCTTTTAAAAGATGAACCATGAAAGATGCAAAGTCAATCGGTCTCTCTGACTCGTCCTGTGTTGGAACACTGCATCGTAGCCAACCTGGTCTTATTCTTCCCCAAATGTATCCTTTCAATTCCTGCCTCTGGGCTTTTGTGCTCTCACACTCCTACCTCGGTGCCTTCCTTTCTTCTTGGCTCAAAGGTTCTTCAAGACCCCCTCATCATCTTGGAGCCTCTCCTGGTTTCTTCAGGCCCTCGTTTAATTTCATTTGAAATTCCGTAGAGCTTCTTGTCTATATCATTACCATATATAATCTTAAATTACCATTTGTATATATTTTTAAAATTATACTTGAGCTTTTTCTAATTATTAAAGCAACAAATGCTAAAAGCGAAAACTTGGGGATGTGCCAGGAACAGTGGGAGAAAGTTCCTGATAATCTCTCATCCCAAGGATAACCACTACTACTATTTTGTGTATATACATACATACTGCAGTACATAAACAAAAATGGCATCATATTGTACCTATGATTTTGTAAACTGCTTTTTGTCTTGGCAAATTTCTCTTGTCAATAGTATTCATCCACTACTGGTAGATGTCTTCATAATATTTCTAACATAAACATTCACATGTATAATTATTCAATTTTATATTATTATATAATATATTGTTTTTCTATTATAAATAATGTTGCAGTAAATATATTTTGGGTAATACTCTAACCCTTCTCATCCTTTTGATACAGAGGAGCTAAGAATAGTTGTCTAAAGGTAGACACAGCTGGTTCAAAACCACTTCCTAGCTCTATTCCCTTGGGTAATGATGGAAGCTTTCCAAGCTTACATTTTCTAATCTCTGAAATATTCATTACATCACTACCTATAAAATATTATATCATAGCATTGTTGCAAGATGACTGGCACATGGTAAGTTGGTAATGAATGTGGGTTATTATGATTTTTATTTTATTGTTTCACGTCTCTTCATCTGTGACTAGACCATAAATCTCTTAAGGGAAAGACTTTGTCTCTTGGGTCTTGCATTTTTTGTCCTCATGTCTGTCCCATTGTCTTATACATATGTGGTGGTTAACAGCTGTCTTTTGATAGTGATGACAATGATGCCTAGATAGACACTGAATACACAGTGTAAGAAGTTATCCTTAGCAATGCTCCTATTCAAATCCAAAATTTTTCTTGAGACCTAAAGACTTTAGACTTCTCTCTTCTCATCCAAATATCCAATTTTATTGCTACTCTTTGTTTCCTAATGTTCCAATTTCCCCTGTGTTCTTTACATTCTGGTCATTACCATCTGTATTGATCGGTCTTTCTAGTTATAGACTGTGTTTACCTACAAGGGGCTGGGAAGATCTAAGCTACCCTTATGTGATGGCATTTCAGCCAAAGATGAGCCAACCAGTTCAAAAGCCAGCTTCACAGCGGAATTTCACACATGCAAATGGACCATTGTAGAGCACTAACACATGGCACTGTGAGACACATCTTTGGCTGAGCCAACCAGTTCAAAAGCCAGCTTCACAGCGGAATTTCACACATGCAAATGGACCATTGTGATCCTACTCATGAAAATTCATGGAATAGTGGCTAGTTTGGTGTGGATGACCTGTCAATTTGGCAGCCAATCATTTAGTTAAACATTGAAATTACTGGCCAGTTACTCAGTCGAAAGCTAGTCTTCCTGCTTGTTACTAGGTTCTATGTAATCCTATTAAAAGCAATGACATTCCCTTTGATTTGTGGCAGCTAATGGTGTAGAAGTATCATGCAGGCACAGGACATGTGTCTGGCACAGTTTATATGTTGGTATTGTGAGAATGAACCACTTGTGTTACTGCTGGATGTATTCTGAAAATACTAAATATCCTCTGTTGAATAATAGGCGAAGAATTTTGATTTCATGGATGCCCCTATTTATTGTCATTATCAATTTTAAATGGGAGTTCTCCCATCATTTAAAAAAATTAAAAAAAAATTTTTTTATTTTAACTTCTCAATATACATTGTAGTTGATTTTTGTGACCCTTCACCCATTCTCCTTGTCATTTTTTGATGTGTACTAATTGATTTTATTGGATGTATATTTAACTCCTTAGACCAGCCTATATTGTCAGGCAGTCAGACAGAAAGCCATGCAGACTCCTCAGGGCCTGGCAGAACCTGGGATTTGGTTGGCATTGACCTGTCTGTGGTTTAATTCAGACATAAGTTGGTAGTGTTGATAAACTGGGAAAGAAATCTAGAACAGTAGTTTCTTTCTTTTTTTTTTTTTTGTTTACTGACCGGTAACGGGATAGCAACCCTCGGTGTTGTGCCCGCACCGCGCTCAGCCAGTGAGTGGGAACCGGTCTCCACATGGGATCCGAACCCGCGGTGGGAGCGCCGCCGCGCTCCCAAGCGGCGCACTCTCCAGTGTGCCACCGGGATGGCCCGAGAACAGTAATTTCTAATCAAAGACCTCTTTGAGAATATGAAGAAAACTCCAGATTCTGACTCTGGCAAAATGCATAATGTAGCATAAAAGTTCTGAGAGTTCATGCATCTGCTGACTCAGAGATCTAGGGAACTGTGAATCGTAGGTTAAGATTCCTGCTCTGAATGTGAGGGTAGGGAACAGGAATAAAGAAGGACAGAGAGACAGACAGAGGGAGAGGCACGGAGACAGAAGAAGATGGAGACAGGCACAGAGAGAGAGATAAACACAAAAACAGAGAGAGAGGTGGATGTGAACACAGTTCTCTTAGAGTAACATAATTCCAATACTGTGTGCAATTACGTTCTAATAATCACTCCTGTATATTCATAATCCTGAGTTCTTCTGGCAAATAATGTCTCTCATATAAGAGAGATGATATATCCCACACTTGAGGATTTTTGACAGTGTTGGGGAAATATACAGGAACAAACATTTCATTTTAAAGCCAAGTGTGTAGACTTTTTAAAGACAGTATTATTATAGGTTAAAGAGCCAATTGGCTTGTAAATGCAAAAGCCTTTTGTGTATACTGAAGACCATTGATAGAATAATTGTAGTAAAAGTAATATTGATTAGGAAGCATTATGTCATATTTTTCAAAGCATTTTGAATATAAGTATTTTATTCTGTAGCCCTTTTAGTGAGGTACAGCAGAAATTGCCATATGTATTTTAAACTTAAAGAAATTGAGACAGATGTATATGAAGACTTGCCTGAAATCATGAATACTCAATGAAAAAATGAATTCTGGAAACCAGATCTCCCAGCTTTGATTCATGGGTGAATCCTGACCAGAGGGCTTGAGACTTAAGCAAGGACCTCTAGCTGGCCCAAGGGAATGTCAAGAGGAGACAAAGAGAATAATGAAACCAGGACTTCTTCCCAACTCCTTGCTTTTGTTTAATAGGGGAGAAGTGAAATTTAAAAGCATTTATTTTATGCTTTGTATAATTTACGTAGAATAATTCGGCAACAATTTTGAAAAGTCAGGTGTGAGTCAAATCCAGTTCTCTTCTTAGACTATGCCTGGAAAGTTTAAAATTCCAAGCAGTATTTCTCGGAAGTCATTTTTATAGGATAATGTAAAGTTCTGTACATTCTGTTGGCCTGGGAAACTTTACATGGCTGTAAGGAAATATGACAGATTAATTGCTCTGCCTCTCAGGCTGTAGTAGAGATTCTTAGGTTAGAGTTAGTAATGTGTGTTTCAAAGAAGGATATAAACATAAATACATCCATACATACCCATATTCATATATATGATTGTGATTCATATATGTATATATTTCATATATAGAGATATAATTGTGGGCATTTATAAAAACATTAGATCTTTGGGTTATTTTAACACTCCTCATTTATAATGTGCTTTTTTGGAATTATTTAGCTATGCAAGATATCTCCATATACAGTATTTTTTTTTAAATAATAAACATGTCTAGTCAAAGAAGGCATTAATGAAGCAATTCCCCAAATAAAACAGCTCATGATATCTGAGTTGCAGCAGAGAGAGAGTGTGGTCTTTGTAGTTTAATCAAGATCACAAGACTTGTTTTGAGCGTCTGTCATCTTTAATTTTACGGCACTTCATTTCAGAGTAGGACTGCCAGGGTCACATGCAATTAAAACACAGGCAAGATTTGTCTTGTGAAATCTTAACATAAAAAGTAATGTGTTACTCCATTTTAACTTTTCTACTGAACTCTGTGAACTCACTAATTACTTTTCCCCCCTCTTGTCACCTTTTTGATATGACATGTATTTTATAGAGGAGATAGAAGTTTGGGTTTTTCTTTTAATATCATGCATATGATTGAGGATAACAAAATTAAACCAGAGAAAAAAGGAATGCGTTTTTCAGAATTACATTTTTTTAGTAATATCTGAATACTCCAGCTTCAATTACAAAGAACCTTATAGATCAAATTCTAGGAAATAACTGTTAATCTGCTTAACTAGGGCAGGTAGAAGTGTAATAACGGACCAGAGATTTTATAGAGGCCAGGATCGTGAACCGGAGTTTATTCTCTGGGGTGCGGGCAAAGGCGCTTTTATGTGATTGGTTGTGAAAAGCATTAGAAGCCAGCACCAATGTGGAAGAGCACGAGGAGGGTTGTTGCATCATAGTGATCAGTAAATTGCATAGACCCTTATTAACCTTATTGATAAGGAGCTTAGGAAAGTCCCATTCAAGCCACAATATATTCTTTTTGTTCTCCTGTCTGTCTCCGTTTGCAATCCCAGCCGCTTTGTATGGAGAGCCTTTATGCTGCCTGCACCTCAAAATTCAGTGTGAGTAGCTGTGCCTTTAAGTTAGAGCAAGGGACCGGAGCTGGAGCTAGCCGGTGCACAGGGACTCAGGGCCTATTTAACTGGTGCTGAGGACACCTGGAGAATGTTTGAAAATTTTGTGCTTAAAGAATCTTTTATATTGCTCCTCTTTCAATGCAGCTGGGGTCTGTAGGGATCAGGGGATTATTTTTGATACCTGTCGAAAAGAGTTATGTCTACACTGATTTTCCATCCCTCACTACTAATTAACCTTATTGTATACAGGAAACAGTCTATTTAATACCTGCATTCTTTCTGTAATGCCAAGTAAAATGAAATCCAGTGTGAAATCTAGTTAGCGTTTGCCTTTTTGAAGTCATTTTTAAGTTTCCAGTTTTATTGACAACACTACTGCAGAAAATTGTCATCTTTTTCTACAAGATGTTCACTGTATTCTCATCATTTCAGTGATTCAGGATCACTCTCCGGCAGCACGAGATACAGTGTATTTTGATGCCTGCCTCTTTTTCAATTATGCTTAAGAGGAGGACTGCTGGGGATCCATTTTTTTTTCCATCTTGCACAGGATCCCTAAAGGGCCAGATTTAATTTCAATACAATATTATGTAGTATGATATGATGGATGATAACAAGACACTGACAAAATGACCCAGTGCAGGGTAATATGATGTAACATAGGGTCAAATCCACCCAAACAGGTCTTTCTAAAGATGTGGGCAAAGAGACTTCCATTCTGTGCTTTCCATAATGCAGTAAAATGGTCAATACAATGTCTAGAAAGCATGTAGGCAAAATGCTACACGGGTGTTAAAATTATAACAGCAATAACATGAATGAAATTGAACTGTCTTCTCAGAACAACAGAGATACTCTACATTTCTTTGGGAAAATCACATAATACCTGTCCTGTTTTTTCATGAAAACTAGTAGGAAAGTGAAATTCTCATTGGGTGTTTTAACAGGCAAGTGACCAGGTACCCACACATGGAGTGTAAATATTTGGGGTGTTTATGTGCTTACGTTTATTCAGTTTTTTTTCCTGAGTGACCATATGGTATAGTGGTAAGGGAGGGCCCTCTAGAGTCATATTATTTAAATTCAAATATTGACCTGATGCTTACTGACTGCATGATCTTGGTAACTTCATTATTCGTTCCCCTCAATCTCCTCAAATACAAAGCAGGGATAATAACAGCATCTCCCGCCACAGAGTTGTGAAGATTAAATAAGACAATATATAAAAAGCGCAGTTCCTGGCACATTCAGAACATAAAGTTACATCCTTAGGGACAACTTACAATTTCATAGTGTTTTACCTGTTTCAATTTCCCTCATATGATTCCATTAGACAGTCCTTCGAGGCAAGATAAGACAAATATTATTCTATTTGATAGATCAGAAGCCTGAGACCCAGGTAGAGTAAATAATTTGCTCAGGGTCTAAGCAGTCAGTTTCCTAAGTGCTTAGTTCACTGTTTGTGCGCTTTTGCAGTGCTCTGCCTCTCTCTCTCATCTCCACAGTGTGCTCCATGCACTAGCACTTTCTGGGGAGCAAGCTTTGTGCCCTTGGAAGGTTTAACGCTGAGGTCACAAAAATGGAGGTCCTGGGGCTGAGTCTGCTCAGATGTGTTTTATTTGATGCCCATAAAAATCAGATTTCACATAAGATTCTTTAATTCTGGCTTTTCATGAAAGATCTGAAGGTCTGGCAACATTGTGCTTACATTCCCACATAAGCGACATCGGCTCCAGCTGAGTAGAAGCCGACCCTTGTGGCCAGGAGCTGAGCCTGAGGTTTCCCCAGATGCTACCACTCCATACTGCGGTTGCCCGCTTCTCTTTTTCATATTACTCCCTTGGTCCCACTCAGCATCTGAGTTTGCAACCCTGGTTTCAAGAAAGAGAGAAAAAAAAAAGATCCATCGATATTCTAAGGATAAGATGAACCATCTTAGCTGAAGAGATAAAATGTGATTATTACGTTTGGAGAAAGTCTTTTTTTTTTTTTTTTTTTTGATTAAGATTTGAGTTTCCCAGGAGAGAGTTGATATTGTTTTGGTTTTATGTCTCATTTTTGACAACAGAGCAATTTGACCCAGAACTCTTTGTGACAGTTCTTTTGGATGAAAATCTTTGCAGGGCCTTTTAATTAGGAATTGACAGGGTGATTAACTTATAATTCACAAAAATAAATGTAGAAAAGAGAAGTACAGGTCAATTTCTAGCTGTGTTAAACTGTAAGGATGGCACCATTGCCAAGTGATTGCTTCCTTTTAACAGCTTTTCTAATTTTTCTTAATTGGATCCTTTGTTTTCTAATTGGATAGGGAGAACCATCATATGGCTTATCAATTACTAGCTGTGGCATGGTGATCCTGTCATATGGCACATGCTGAGGAAAGTCAGACTCTCAACATATAGGATGGACTACCTGCAATCTCCAAGAAGCTTTTTGTGTCAGTAGGAAAGAGGCGCCACCTTCTATGTCCCGGTTAGGTAAATCCTTGCTGAAATGGGACATAATAATAAGCTTGATTTTCCAGGGAGATTGTTTTGGACTTGTGTTTCCGTTCTATAGGCTAGCTTATAATTTCTTAAAATGTTTTCTCATCATAATATAGAATGCTTTTAAGAATACAGGATTATAATTGTATTCCTTGAAAATGTTAAAAATTATATGTACACACACACATAAACACATACACTAGAAAATGGCATCTCCCCCAAGTAGTTTGTTTCTCCTGCCCACTGGTGAATGTAGAGATTCTCTCTCTAAGAAACAAAGTTTCTCCATGGATTTCTGATTTTACTGCCTCTGTTGGATCCCTTTGACCTATAGGATAAAATTCAAATGTTTTATCATGGCTTGAATCTGACCCTGACATCTTTCTCCAACTCCATCTCCCAAAATTGCCAAGCATGCACTTCATCGTCTATTCCTTGAGCTTCTCACTTTTCCTTGGGGAAGTCAGGTCTTTCACAACTCTGTTCATGCCATTCCTGCTTCCTAGTATGTCTTCTGCATTTTTCTTTGTCTTGTAAGTCTTATTTATTGGTCAAGATTAGACTGGAAAGGCTAGCTACCGAGTGAAGCCTCATCTCACTCCACCAGGCACAATTTGTTATTTGGTCTTCTGTCAACCACTGAAACTTGTTCATATCTCTCTAACAGCTTCTACTCACCCATTCATTAAAAAAATACCTTTAGAGCATCTCTGAACCCTGGGGCTGCATGGTTACCAAGATGGCTAAGTTCCCTGATCTTGTATTGAACTGTAACTAACCCTTAGCCAATTAAACTGTGAAACTACAGCAGATAGGAATGTTTACCTTATTTTATATTTGTATCACTAGTGCCTAGAATTGTGTCTGACTCAAATTAGGTAATTTAGAAATGCTCACTGGTTTTTCATGTCTTCTTGATGGAGAATATTGAGCAGTTTTATAAAATCTAACCTCCTTGTAAATCAACCTGTACTTACAGTCTCAACTTTTAAACTTGGAACAGTTGACCATCGTCACTGTCTGAGATTTTGCAGGATCTAATGACCTTTTGGCACAACCCTTTTTATGCCTTTACTGTATACAAGTCAGATCCTGTGATGGGCACTTTGGCTCAGCACCTTGGAATGGTCTTTCCCAGAAGAGGAAACACAGTCTCTGATTAAATGCTCTTAGCAGGCAGGGAAAGGACACAGCTGGGGTTTGAATCAGGCTAAATCCCATCAGATTGGAAATCAAGAAGCTGGTGCTTTTGAAGATTATAAATCTGGAAAGCAGCAGAGACATGGGGTTGTGAGTCCCTGCTCGAAGCAGGTAGTGTCACTTCTCTTTGGCTTTCAGTGCTGCTTCTCTCTGGCTGATGCTTCCAGAATACCTTTAAAGATGTGAAGAGATAAGATTTTAATGCTAGAACTACTAAACCTACTCTTCCCTCTCTCAAAAAAAGAAGTCATTAAAGTCTTGGGAAAAACCTAATTGACAGTATAGAATATTATGGAAATGAGGAGGACTTGAAATAGAATGCCAGAAACTCTTGTTTTATGTCTCCATGTTTTTCTGAAAGGTGTAATCACAATTTTATGTATAAGAATTGTTGAAAGCTATCAAGTCTGTTAGCTCAGTGGTACTGGTGACTTTAGAACATGAGATTCAGCCTCATGTGATTTTCTCGGCTTTGTGGTCTGTGTATACATCCCACTCAATGAAACTACACTTCAGCATTTCTTGTGGTTGTTTCTCTGTTCTGGCCATGAGCCCATTTACTGGCGCCATTGTGAAAATGAAGACATTCATGAGGGACAAGGGAACCTCTCCTTCCTGAGGCAGTTCTGTGGATGCTGGAGCTGTGTGCACATCTGGCTCTCTCTTCAGCAGACTCTCTTCTGTATACCCATCTACGCACACAGCTTGTGCCTCTGAGCTCATTATGACTCTATGTGTTTGCTCTTGGATCCGTGCTTCACGCGTTTTATTTACATGCTTTATTTTTCATTTTATGAACAAATCGATAACTAGACTTACTCTTTATCGCACTGGATTAGTTTTATTTATTCTGTTTCAATTTGATTAAAAAGCTGTCAAACATAAGTCTACATTTTTATCAGCAGAATACTTTCATAAAACCGGGTATGAGCTGTGTTCAGCTAGAACATACGTTTCAAAATAAAACAATGTTTGATATATTCTAGACAGTTACCCTTTTGTTTATCCATGACAACTGAAACTAACCATCAAATGGATAAAGCAATCCAAGTCTAGCCAAGTAATCCTTAGGGCATATGAAAAAAAGCCTTTTTAAAAAGTTCTTTCTAGATGGATTTAATGTAATTTGCCAATAAAGCATCCTCAGAAGCATAATAAAAATTCTACATAAAATGACACAGCCAGGGAAAAGAAAGATATACAGTTTGATGAAGATTCAAAATGGATGTTAACATTAAAAACGAGCAGTCATGCAACTCCTGTATAATATAGAGATCAAAATTACAGGGCACTAATTTTGTTTCTAATTTACAAGATAGTATGTTTATGGGGCTGCAAATAGTATTTATTAAAAAACATATCCAGTGGCAAATGTTTTGAACTGTCATTTTTCTTCAGAAAAATTGCCATTCAATGTGTTGTATTTATAAATTTCAACATATAGCACTGAGAAGAGCTGGATTATATTTATAAGTATAAAAATGTTCTTGAAAGATGAAATATATCTGTTTTAGTGAGAACCTGATCTCCTTCATTGTATTTTAAAATTATTAGCTTCTGTCTTCCCACATTTTTTGGCGGTACCTTCACACACACGGGAGTATGGGAACATGCTTGAGGCAGCGTGGATTGTGAGAAGGCACATGTGTGTACACGTACCCATATTCTCGACCACAGTCACACTC
The DNA here is from genome assembly GCF_000696425.1 of Galeopterus variegatus. Lineage (NCBI taxonomy): Eukaryota > Metazoa > Chordata > Mammalia > Dermoptera > Cynocephalidae > Galeopterus > Galeopterus variegatus. The sequence goes on from NW_007726434.1 coordinate 61,342, forward strand.
ACACACCGACACATACACAGCCACACACTTGATGCCCTGGAGCAGCAAGAAAGCAATTTTTGGATATGTGCTGTACTCTACTTGTTACTTAATAGCACGAAGCATGCATGATGTGCTCCTGGAAGTGCTAGAAGGAACAGCACCGAAGGGGTTAATGTAGAACACATATAGGCAAATATTGTCAATTATTTTATTCAAATGTTTGGAACTTAAACACAAAATCATCGTTACGTTTTCACAAAATGAGGCATCTGTCACTTGAAAGGAAAAAAATATTTCAGAAATATGTTTACAGAAATGTAAAAATATTAGGCATCAAGACAGATGTGAACATATTCAGTAACTTGTCTTGTCTGTCAGTCTTCCTTGGAGCTGAAGATCTTATCATACTCGCTCAGCATGAGCTCAGCTATCTGGTTTTGGTATACCATGTGTACTGCCATGTTCCCTGTGTCATTTTCAGCTCGCAGGAGGGTGGGTCCAAATACAATCCCTAAGCTTTGCGTGGACATGAGGTTCTTGGAAGCTTTGGCCACTATCCTGTGGAGAGACAGAGGGAAAAAAAATTCTATTATAGTTTAAAGTGAAATTGTGGCTACTTTGGAATTATAAAACAATTTTCTCACTCAGGAAAAACAACTACTTTACAACACTAGTTAATCTTCTACCCTTCATGCTTTACTATATGGAAATAGAACCTATGACTGTTGGGGAAAAATACATTGCCTCATCCAACAAAATTCTAAGTGTCTCCATTCATTTGGACAGCCAATTTCATTCATGGCTCAATAAAATGCAAAATCCTGTAGCATTTGCACAGGAAAAGAGTCCCATTGGAATCAAAGAAATGTTTGCTTGGGTGAGGACTATATGGAGAGCTGGAATACCAATGGGACATTAAGATGTGGTTTTATTAATGGTAATGCCTTGCCTGTTTCAACACAGCACTCCTAAAAAGAAAATAAAGCCCCATCCTAAAAATTGAGACTTAAAAAAGTAGTGCTTATTCTTACAACTGAAGTCTACTTGGTTTTATATTAAAATTCAGAAGAGAGAGGTTTTAAGTGATCTTAAAGAACAAAGGATAGCGTGTGGAAGGACAGGTTGCTAAGAAATACTGAAACCCATACTCTACCAGACATCCCAACCCAAGGGAAATATGAGTGAAGAGAGTAATGCAAGGCAAAGGACCACTTTACTCCAAGACCATGGGTCTGTAGCCTCAGAGCTCAGCATGCACCATTGCTGAAGACTCTTGTTGTTTGACCTACATGGTCCTATGTAGTTCTGAATCAGAGGAGGCAGGAAGACTTGCTGTATTTCTACCCCTTCACAAACCCAAATCTCTAAAGTACCACTCCACGATCAAGCAGCCATGACTTCCTTCTCCTAAAAGAGACTGGGAAGGATCAGAGCCCCATGTGCACTGACTTGTACCTGCACACAGCACCAGGGCATGGCACGTAACATGGTCCTCAAAATGTACTTGACCAATATTGATAATAATGAATTATTGTTCTAAGTAATTTTATTATCTCGTTTAATCCAACCCCTGAGGTAGCTTCTATTATTAAGCCCATTTTACAAAAGATTGAGGGACAGAGTGGTGAAGAACCTGATGTCATGCAGAGTCCCAGTTCCACCCAGGCAGTCTGGTCCAATACCTGGGGCAGCATCATTGCCAGGGTCTGTCACAACTTCTAGGCTTAATAACTGGGCTGACTTTTCACTTTGCCTCCCTCCACATGATTATAATAAGGTCCACCATAAGAGGGTCTGAATTTTCATTCCTCACTGAGGAATTGTGATGGGCAGTCTGGTTATAGTAGATTTACTATGGGCAAAATGGCCTTTAAATTTGGATTGAATATTCAAAATATTCTGCCTCCCATTTTCCCTTTTCTTCTGCTTCAAATGGAGAACATTTGTACCTGTGAGTACTGTTCACGTGGCTCCATTTCTGGAAGAGATTCTCATATTTTTAGAGTATCAGTGAGTTACCGGAGACTTCAAATTTAAAGTTTTCTTTGAAATATAAGAAGCTATGCTTCTTTGCTACTTCATTCACTAAAAGCCTGTAGAATGATTTAAACATCCTCCTACCTGTCATGGGGTAAGTGGAATGGGCCATCCTCCTACCTGTCACGGGGTAAGTGGAATGGGCCTTTGCTTTCCTAAACGTGCCAATTTACCCCAGTTTAAGATCGCTCTAGAGCCTCTCCCAGATCTGTGTATTATAATAGCCACTAGTGAGATTCACTATAAAAGAAAAATAGGTTTCTCCTTTTTTATAAAAAAAATTAATACCATTTTATGATACTAACTCCCTCACTCCTTCATTGATTTTGCCACATTAAAAAAAAAAAGGTTGAAAGCAAATACAGAAAAAGATAACATAACTAACTGAGTACCTACTTGGTGAAAGTTGCTTTAACAACTTTTCCCATTGGTAGAAAAGGTCTAAACTGATAAGATTTTTCTAGCAGAGAACAGGACTCAGAGGTCATAGGCCATGGAGAAGTTAGAATCAAAAGTGAGAGAATATTGAAGGTATGAGGGTACTTCAAAAAGTTCATGGAAGGATTTGTATTCTCTTAACTCTATCTTTCCATGAATACAAGGTCTAAAGGTGAATGCGCTATATATAGGATGACTTGGTCAACAGGGTAGTATGAGTAAAAAATTAAGACCTGGAGCCCAGGGAGTCTGAAAGGGGAAGAGATGGTGTAAAGATAGACTGAGGATTGAAGATACATTTATCTATTTAATTATGGCTGTAATTTCAGTTGGTGGCAGGGACAATGAGATTTAAAATAGCTGGGAGCCCAAACTAAGTCATACCCTCAAAGGCAAGGCCAGAAATCAAGGGAGGTCCAAGAGCTGATTGCTGGAGGGGCAGTCGAGGCTGTCAGGAGGTTGTAGGGGAGAAGCTGGAAGGGATCTATAGCATTTGAGGATCTCAGGTAGGTCCCCAAGGGATACTGGAAAGATACAGCTACTGGCATTCAGTCCATGAGGGCAGAGCAACAAGGCTGAAATGAAGCTAGGCTATTTTTCCAGTTTCTCCAGAGTTCTTTATATTTTTCCTGCTCAGCAAAAGGCCTCGTCTTAGTATCCAGAGCAGGGCCAAATCTAGAGGCAGGAACCAAGATTGAATTTAAATAAAATGAAGAGTAGGAGGCTGGAGGTACATGTTTGAGCTCCCTTCCAGGGAAGGCTTCTCTATTTTAGCCAGTGGGCCGTGGAGGGGGACTCTTGTAATGGATTTCGGCTAATGCATCGGTTTCCTAAATTTCCCGTCGAAAAAATGTTCATTTTGTGCTTTATGCTGTGTGAATATGGAATATTCATTCGAAATACTCATTCCACCTCAAACCTGTATCCTTTGTGTCCATTTGTCTGCACACTTTCTATTTGATTTTAATAAAACTCTAACTTATGACTGCTGTAAAATAATCTTGTTATAAGTAAAATTTTCAAAATAACACACGGTTTTGTATTCTTGTTATAATTGTATTTCTGCCGGTGAAATTATTACAGTGGCTTAGAATATTTTTTCCCTGAGTTGGGAAAAGAAAGTTACATGCAATAACTTTTGGAAAAATCAAATGTAGTTAAGAAAGAAAGTTAACAGGAAAATATGGATGTGTATTATAAAAAATATAAGCTATCTTGCTTATTCACTGTTATAAAATGTGTGCTTGTGTGTGTGTAAATATATATATATATATATGCAATTTATTGGCTGAATATCAACTGAACAGTAGGTGGCATGTTGAGAAATCAATCAATATTTAGGTTAGAAAAGATGTAGGGTGAAGACCAATTTGGGGTAGAAGTCACCAACTTCTGAACTATAGGATTCATGTTGACAGGCAATAAATATTCTCATATTAAAGTTTAAATTAGATTAGACCCCTTTTTAAAAGACAGGGGTGATAAACATTTCTAACAAAGAAGGCCCCCAAACTGGGGATGTCTTGTAAAATGTATTAATGCTGTTATAAACTTCCCTATTCAAATGTGAACTGGTTATTTTCTACCTTGCTAAACTCCTAAATAGTTAAGTAGTTGATTTGGGATCACACAGGGAATCAACCATGATTTCAAAAATATAGTTAGAATACTGTCCTGCAAAATTATTTATGTCTCACTTTTTTACTTCACATTAATAGATATCATAATTTCCACTCTTACTGTGGGGACCAGCTGGGCATTACAGATGCCATTATTTCTGAAGGCTTCAATTAGTAAAACATATCTAGAAGAGAAACACAGACTACTGAGAGAAATAAAAGCCCTGCATGGAAAAAAAAATAATTCAATCTAGTATCTAAGATGGAAAACTGTCAAAAACAATAAGTTGTATTTCCAATAGTTTAAATTGCAGTTCTGTTGTTTTGCTGGAGGAGAGGATCTGATTCTGAAACTATATACATTTTTACCATGAATTTGGCAATACCTCCAGTACAGCTTTCACTAAAGTGAGTTCTGTGAAACACCATTTCTGTGATATACCTCATGAAAATAGCATTCCAAAGTGACAGTTTTGGAGAAAATTGTGTGACATTTTTTTTCTCTTGGAAATTCACAATGCACACACAAAAGCACAATAAAGGCTCTGAAAAGTCCTGCAGAATATATACCTGCTCATTTTTGCTTAAGTTGGGTTTTCCCTAACTTGAACATTGTGCATAGATCCTCTTTCCTGAGGAGCACATATTAGGAAATATTGGTCTAGTGTGCTTTTCCTAAAGGTCTACTGTGTATGAAGTTGAAAATGTTACACATTTTGCCCTCCTATACAACCCTGGCTTCACAGGTCTGTAGCAGCTAACTCAGAATGAGGTCAGATTGTGGTGATTTCTGGCCAGTTCTACCCCTCTGCTAGGGCTTAGATTTCATTAGCCCTTAAACTCCATGACAATGTTGTAAATTTTGAGCTACAATTTAACCTGTTCTCAGCAAAGAAAAGAAAGAAACTCCCCTTTTATGATGAAATAAAGGCCAAAAGGCAAAAGACCAAATCTGAATGAGAAAAGTAAGGGCAAAGACGTTGTTGAGAGATTTATTGTAAAACCAATTCTTATACCCCTAAGTAAAATTCAAGTTTATAAAATCTTGAAATGGGTAAGAATTCATTTTTCTGGCAAGAGCTGAAAAGTGATATATAGTTTACAGCATAAAAAGAAGAGGAAATGCCAGAGCTACTTTTTTGTCAGGCCCGAATGGAAGGAGAAATGATCCATCAATTTAAGATTATTTTAGAAACAATCTGTAATCCAGTGTTACAGATGTTGGACCCCAGACCCCTCCCCCCCCCCAAAAAAAAATCTCTCTAAAAAGCCTTATACTGGGTAACTTTTTCCAAAAGTGAGCTGAATTGCTAACTCAAAGAAACTTCTTAGCTGTATAAAAATCATAGCCAAATGACTCAAACTAAAGAGAGCTTTACTATAAAACTAAAAATTAATGCTGAATTAAGAAGACCAAAGTATTTAATAATAGTCCAGCTCCAAACAGATTTATAAATGCAAACTTCCTTTTAAGTTTGTGCTTTGCTGTTACCATAGTGACCCATAAAGGGTCTGAAAAGCCCACATAATTGCCTGCAGGACAATTCTCAAGTTATAGAGGTGTATTAGAAATGGCCCTCTCCCTATATGTTGAATGCACATAACTTCAGGATGGTTTTACTTGAATGGGGAGAATGGGGTGGTAAATGTATTCTTGTCATCAGATCACACCTGCCTTGCAAAGTATAGCTCAGCCTCTGCATGTGAAATGTTAATTGTGATTTTGACCACTTAACTGAAAGAGGCTGTTAAAAATAGAATAAATTTTCAATATGCTCAACTTATGTTTCCTATGTGCTATAACTATTTTGGGGGAAATCCATGCTAACCATATGCTTGCCTACCCTCAATTTGCACAAACTATACTGCTGTCTATACTGGCCTTTTATAAGATTGAGAACTTAGCAGGAATTCTACCTCCTCCCTGAAAGTTGTGGTTGTATGTAAGAAAAATCTTCAAATATTTCAAAAGTAGGAGAGCATTCACAAGTGTTTTTGCATCCAACATTAATGTGTTTCAAGGTGGTCATTCACAGACAATTCAGCCATTCTTACCACGCCAATTTATAAATCAATTGGTTTAAACTAATTGAACAGTCTTCAATTTTATGTCTAAACATCATATCATTGTTGTTTTCTAAAATAAGTTAATAATTATCATCCTAAATGGGAATTATTGCTATATTCTGTCAGGTTTGCTTTTAAATAATCATTAAAGCCATGTGTATATAATTCTCTCAAACACATTATAGAAGAGCAGCTTCATACGGTAGTCACATATTGATAGCTAACATGGCTTGATTCTTTGTATTTATTGAACCTCTTTGCACTAATTTCAGTGCAGAAGATTGAAACATTTTCAATTATTCACTTGTTTTGTATTTTTATTGATTGGACATTATAGAGATATTCTAAAGTATCTTTAGAAATATGCTTTAAGCAATACTCAGGATATGTAAAAAGATTTGAGGGCTGGAAAGTAAAAAAATTAATAGCCCACAGGCTTCAATTAATGACTTAATTTTAGTTGGTGTACGTATTCTGTAAGGTGACAACCACCACAGATAAGATGGGGTATCAGAAGCAAACCCCTGACAAGTAGGTAATACCAAAAAGGAACATTAACATTAGTTGCTATCGTTGAATACTTTCCATATGCTGAACCAATATATGGCTATATATTGTATGTCAGAAAAATTTTCAAATATTTCACAATTTTTAAAGGCAGATTTAAAAATCAACTTTAATTTTCTTCGGATTATAAAGTAATATATTCTATTACAGAAAATTTGAAAAGTTTAGAAGAGTATAATAAAGATTAAAAAAAAAACCCACTGGTAAGTCAATATAACCATTCATTCACTGATAAAAATCTACTGAGTACCTACAATTTGCTGGACACTATTCTGGGTGTTGGACATACAAAGTCCCTGCCCAGATGAAGCTTATGATCTAATAGGGGAAACAGACAACAAACAATACACTCATCAATATATAATATGATTTCAGGTGCTGAAGTACTTGAAGAAAAATGAAGGGAAGTAGTGGCTTTTTCACTAACCATGGGGAGCTTTAAAAACATCCCAGTGGTCTGGAACTCATCCCCAGAGATTTCTGTTTACTCAGCACGGGCAGGGCCTGGCTGCTCACATCTGTCAATAGCCGCCAGTCGTTCTAATGTGCAGAGAGTGGTGAGAAGTGGCACTTGGCAGCAGACAGGGTGCTCAGGGGTGCCCTCTCTAAGGAAGGAGATTGGAGCAGAGTCCTGTTTAGGTGTACGTGTGGTGGAAGGAGAATTCCAGGTGGTAGTTGTAGGTACAACACCCTAGGGGGGAGCTCGTGCTTGGTGGTCCTAGGAATGAAGATGTGCACAGAGCAGCTGGAGGCCAGGGAGTGAGGGGACAGAGGTAGGAGACCCTGTGGAGGGACTTGGGGGTCTTGGTAAGGATATGGGATTTAATTCTAAGAGTGATGGAAATCCGTTTTTGGGTTTTGAGCAGAATAACACTAGCATTTAGATGGTAAAAATGTTTATATAATTTATCTACATGCATATGTGAGAAAATACTCTTTATATAATTCTGTATCCAGCATTTTTTACTTCTAACATGAACCATTCCACGTCTTATGTATGTAATATATGTCACTTAGTCATTATCTCATAAGGGACAGAATGGGTTGTGTCCTATGATTTCTCAGTAGAAGTAAGATTGATAAATAAAAATCTTTCCATGTTCTCTTCCACATGGTTCCCAACCAGGGACAGTTTTGCGCCCCCCTTTCAGGAGGCATTTGACAATCTCTGGAGACATTTTTGATTGTCATGATTGGGTGAGGTGGGAAATTAATACTGGCATCTGGTGGGTAGAGGCTGCTAAACATTCTACAATGCACAGGACAGCCCCCTACAACAAAGAACTAGCCAGCTCCACATGGCAATAGTGCTGCTAATGAGAAACTCTGCCTTAGGGTGAAATAGTAGAAATGTAACAGCTAGATCAGTGGTTCTCAAGCTTCACTGTTCATGAGAATAATTTGGAAGGTATGCTAAAACACAGATTGTTGAGTTACCCCTCCAGATTTCTGATTATGCACGTCTAGGGAGGGCCTTGATAAACTGCATTTCTCACAAGTTCCCAGGTGGTAGTAATACTGCTGGTCTGGACCACACCTTGAGAACTAGCACTGGATCATTGTTATGGCTCTTTTTTCCTTAAAACATGATAACATGGGAGAGCCTACTAGTCCTTTTGCCATTATTATCATTTGGTATTATTCTTTTCAAAATAATTGCAGGAGGTGAAAAAAAGGTCTGTCATTCTTCAAACTTAGGATTCTTTGAATTTAAGAAATTGGGAAGTTAACAGTAACACACGTGCAGCCATGTCTATTTTCTCTTCTCTGTGTGTCTCCTGCCCTGTTTTCTATTGGGAGCGTATAATTTTATGTTTGTTTAATCCGTGTGATTTATTCTATATAACAAAACTCATGCATAGTCTTTGGAAAAGAATGTACTAATCAGAAGTATCTAGAGTAAAAAGTAAAATAGTAAAATCCCCCTGTTTCAAAGTCAGACTTTTTCATGATGACTGTAATTAACAGATGGGTGGTCCTTCTGGATGTTTTTCTGCCTATCTATCCATCTACCTGTCCTTATATATATGTTATTAAGTATATATTATATGCTATCTACCTTTATATACATAGATCTTTATATGTGGAGGTTTAAATTTTATTTTTTTTAAAAAGGAAAATTTTATATATACACACTTTTTTTCTTTTTTATCAGCACCACACTCTCCCGAGTGAGCCACGGGCTGGCCCCTTTTTTTTTCTTTTTTAAAAGAATAAAAAAAATGTGTGTGTGTGTATATATATATATATATATATATATATATATAATGTGCTATAATTTGCTTTTTTCTCCTCTTAACTATATATTATGGGCATCTCTCCAAGTAAGTACATATAAAAATACCTCATTCTTTTAAAAATGTTGCTACATTTCATAGTATGGAAATACTGTAATTTATTTAACCATTTCCCTACTAGTTGGCTTTTAGGTTGCTTCTCATTCTTTGCTATTACAGGCAATGCTACAATGAACATACTTGTACATATAAATTTCTAAGATTTTCGTGTATTAAGAAGAGTAACTTTTTATTATTATTATTATTATTATTATTTTTTTTCCTTTTTGTCTTTTTTCGTGTCCGGCAAGGGATCGCAACCCTCAGTGTTGTGCCCCCACCTCGCTCAGCCAGTGAGCGGGAACCGGCCTGTATGTGGGATCCGAACCCTCGG
>NW_007726434.1:71721-84967 GCF_000696425.1 Galeopterus variegatus
TGAGAAAGTCTTAATAGTTTGATCAAAGTCATGAAGGGAGTAAGGGGCAGAGCCTAGATTCAGATGCAGATTTATTACTCTGTGATATGAATATCCTTTCCACAAATAATTAAGATTTGAGAATTTTGAGTTCAGAATCAAGGGACTTCCTAATAGTGAGGCCTGGGGCAGACTTGGGAGGGAAGAGTCAGAGAGCCAGCAAAATGTCTTGGATAACATATTTCCTTTCTTTAAGCATCTAATTCAAATCCAAGGATATAGCTACATAGATGAGAAGGGTGTTCAGATGGGAAAAAATCCAAATTAACACAAATTACCTTTCTCTCCAGATTCACATAGTTTGTAAAACTTCTAAAAACATTCCTTTTTCATTGTGAATGGAAATGCATTATTGGTAAAATGATTGAGAATTTCAGCTATGGGTTCCCTTACGTGTTTTCCCTCAAGCTTTAAAATAGTTTTAGCCACCCATATTTGACTGTCTCAGCAATAAGAGAAGTCTTAATCTTTATTCCCTGAGCTCTGCTGATATACCAATAATCACTGATAATACCAACACCCTCGGAAGACATTGCTCTGCGTTTCAGGGAGAAAATCTAGAAAATATTTACATGTTGGGAGTATTTTTAGAAAGGAAAAAAATTCTAAGACTGTCATTATTCTCTACCTGAGTTTGTCTAATAAAGCAGTTAAAAACCTGCTATGTGCTAGTAACATTATATACAGAATATTGAGTGCTGCACATGGATCAGCATTAATGAAGCCAAGCAGAATAATGCCTCTAATTATAAGATGTTAGTAGAAAATATAGAACTTAAATATTTGCCTGTGATGTTAGATAAACCAAAAAGAAATATGCAGAGCCTCACTATGCGGAGACAAAATTCCCCAACCTCTCTCTTATTTTTCCTTTTCATAAAGGTGAAGAGAAGAGCTATGGCACTTCCCATTGTGGGCACCTGCATAAAATCTTTAGCAGCTTTCTTGAAAACTGTCTCCTGTTTAAAAGATCTCAGTAGAGCTGAAAGAGAATCAGTTGCAATTTGGGTATCATCATTAAATTGTACATGTTCAATTTTACTTTCTGAGGAAAAACAAGTTTTAGGTACTTTCTACACTCACTTGACTTTAAGAGGGACACTGTAAAACTAGTGAACACCAAAGTGAATGTCCCTTAAACAGTGTGTGCTCCTGAATGGGAGAGCACAGGGACCGAAGGTGTTTGTGGAGAAAACAATAGTTAGGAAGCCGTGATGACTGATGCCAAAAGCCAAGATATGGAAGAAAGAGTAAACTCTCCTCTTGTAACCCAGTTACTGGAATTGGCCCAGAGACCAATTTCACCTTCATGTGAAGAATTAGTGCTGTGAAAATAGAGAAGCCTGCTTCAGAACAGTAAAATGAATTCATATTTACTGTGGAAAAGTTAGAAACGCAGACAAGTCATAGTAAAAAAAATCACTCATAATTACACCACTTAGTAGTTACCACTCTTAAGGTTTGGTGTAATCCCCCCCCCTAATATATACAGAAAAAGTACTGGGAGCATCTATCATCTATCAAGGTTACTAAATATTTTACACATAAAAAGGTCATGAGTTCCCCATCAGAAGTATTCAGGCAGGATATTTGAGATTCCTGAATTGGATGGTAGGTTAAATGACCTCTGAAGTATGGTTTGGGCTTCCAGATTAATAATGATGAAAGAATGGACATTGAGGGAAAGTCAATGTATTATTGAAGATGAGTTGAGACAATATATCGTAACTGCAGTTTCTTCCCCACATTTCCCTGTACCTCTCGCCTTTCCCCAAGATTCTGAGGCATTTATGGCCTCAGTGGAGGGGTGGTACAGCAGAAAAGCAGAGAAAGTGCTTTTGATTTTTGCAAGGCAAGGCATTTGAAGTGCAGAGGACTGTGCCTATGAGTTTCAAAAGCCTGAGTGTTGAAGGACTCTCTGCTGTGGCCAGCTATGGCCTAATCAGTAGGTTGGAGGGGAGATGAAGAGCCAGACTTTTCTGCTGCCAGGCTCAAGAAAGATTTTCTGGACTAAGGGAGGGAATCAGGGAGAGCTGATCCCATGGGGGTGGCTCAGTCCATAGTCATTTCTACTCCCCTTCCCTGGGTACGTAGGCTATTAGAAAGTTTGAGGATTCTGAGATCAGACAGACCCATATTCTTTTTTATGGGGAAAGCCTAGTGATATGGCAAAATTCTAGAGTTTCCCATGCCCAGTATGCATCAGGAATAGTTATGTAGAAATTGCTGCAGTGATATATCTAGGCAAAGGTGGCCTAAGATAGCTTTGCAGAGCACTACCTGAATAGTGACTGAGATCTAGATCTGGGATGGGAAGTTGGAGATGATGGCTGAAAACAAGAACAGAAAGAGGACCAGCCTGCAGAGATGGCAAATGCCAGACACTTTCTGACTTGCTAATCTGCTTTATTATCTTTCTCCAGTAGAATGTGAATGTCTTGAGCAGAAGGACTTGATCTGTTTTTGTTTGGTGCTGTATCCCTAGACCAAGATTAGTGTTTGGCTCATGGTACTAGGTGCTCAATAAATATTTGTTGAAACACTGTATAAATGGATGCCTTCCCTGCTCCCCCACCAAATGCTTAGGTAGTACCCGGCCCTGAAGAGCTAGAAACAATGCCAGAAAAATCTGGAAGACAGTCTCAATTAACTAAATATAAGTTATTTATAAGAATGTGGCTTTGAAAGAAAAATTAGTTTCGATTATGGCACAATAATTATATTTTTTGCACACCTGAGTTTCACATCTACTCTGAGAGGACAAAAACATGAAGGCAGAAATGAAGAGACCTAATGTTTCTTGAGAGCTTTTTAAGGGCCTATAATTGTGCAGGGTACCTTTCCTTCCCATATACTGTCTGATGTTGAGTTTCCAACATGTACCCAGTTTGAACAAAACTGGTGAGAGGAGTTCAGAATAGAGAATAGTTCTTATCTGGTTTATACTATAGATGGGTCTGAAGCTTAAGCTAATGATACCATGTTTCCTGGCCATCAAAAATTTGACCATCAAGTTCTATTTTAGGCAAAATGCTTGATGTGTCTGCAGAAATACAAACCCTTTCAACATTTATATAATGCTTTGCTCAAAGACAGAAAATTATTTATTTTGCTTTTACACATAGAAATTTATCATCTGTTCTGTGGTGGGGGAATGAATTGTGCCAGTTTCTGCATATGTCCTTGTAAATATGGATGCCATGCTAATTCATGATTCTACAGTCCAGCACATATAGCTGTGATCACCTGTCGTAATAAGTTCTACAGCGTGAAATGCCTTGTTTTAGGAACCACTGTTAAGCATTACATTGGGCTTTATGAAAGACTCCTAGTCTGCTGGCTGCTAAGGGACCATTTTACATTTATCAATTTGATAATGATGGTGGCTGCTTTGGATGCAGAGATGGGTCACTCAGGTCCCCTTTCAAGGAAGGACTTCCTGCCTAGTTGCAGGGTTAGCAGATGGCTTCCAGCTTCTTCCTCAGGGTGTGCCTCAATTGCAGTAAGCCACCTTGCTCCAGGACACTGACTGATCCCACTGTTAATGCAAAGATGGGGTCACTTCTGCCCACTGCAGGACAACTATGACAGGCTGCATATACTTCAGAGCTCCCTGTGGGGCTGGCTGAGGCTTTGCTAGGTCCACATCTTAGTTCAACTTCTGTCTAATCCTGCTGTCACTTCCTCCTTTCCACAGGGGTTGAGCCTTAATAAATACATTGCATGTCAATCTCTGTTTTAGGGTATCATCTGGAGAAACTACCTTGTGATTATTGGTTCTAAGAGTGGTCCAACAAAACCAGCAAAAAAAATGGGATTTGGAGGTGGGTCACTTGTTGCTTAGATGGCAATCAGGAGTCTGTCAGTGGTGGCAAGTGGAGTGCAGACAGGTCCTGGCACAAAGGGCCAGTGCAATTGTTAAAACTTTCACTAGTGATGAGTTGGGATGTTGTATCTACGGAGGTGAATAGCTGGTGTAATGTATGAAGCATTTAAAAATAATAGCGAGAGGTTGTAGATATAACTGCAAGGTCAATGAGATTGAAGGGCTGTTGCTAAGCACCGCTGATACTCTACAAAAAAGTTGTGAAAATAGGGGCCTTTACTCTATAAATGAAGGCTGATGTAGGAGAGCCCATTATAGAGTTAGGCTCCCTAATGGCAATGGGGATAAGACACTGGCCCCATTATAGTGGCCAGGTGGTGGGGCTTAAGTGCTAGAAGCCAGGAAGATGCAATTGTAATAACAAGCAGCAGGGCCTGAGGGTCAGCCAAGGGGATCTGACCCACAGAGAGTAACGTAGATGGTTAATAGAACATGACTACCGCAGGAGCAAAATAACTGGGGAGCCAATAAGGGTGCACTTCTGTTTGTATTACTGTATTAGAATGATACATCTAATCACTGTATTGTAAGCTACTGCTGCTTCCTGGGCATTTGCTGCTTCTTGGGTTCAGGGACCAACAGTCAAGGAAAAGAGCTACTATCTCGGCAGGTATAATTAACCCTGATCAAGTGGGAGGTAGGATTTCTGTTACACAAGGACAGAGAATAATATGTATGGCACCCAATGATCCACACGGGGCCTCCAATTTCTCTGTTGCCCAGTTGTGATGGTAATGGACAGGGCAGAAATCCTTGTCTGAGAAGACATGGTAACAAGCTTGGACCTCTCATGGGTCAGGTTCTGGGTTCACCACATCGGATCAGCCACCATGACCAGCAGAGGCCATAGCTGAGGGTAAGAGGTGAGAGGAATCTAGAATGAATAGTAGAGGAAGGAGATAATGAGCTAAGCTCAGGCCCAGTTGCGGCTGCAGGGCCTGTAGTTCATCCTTCTAAAGCTCTCTCTTCAAAGGTTTCTCACGAGGAGAGGCCTCCTGCAGTCCTGGGGGAGCTGCTTCCCAAACATACACTGAGAATGGATTCACACGGCACCAAGGTCAGACTGTGGAGAACGTGAGATTGGTTGCTCAGGTCTCTCTCCAAGCAAGGACTTGTTGCCCAGCTGCTAGGTGTTTGGGCAGTGGACAGCTTCTGCTGTCAGCCCCTTCAGGGTTTGCCTCCACTGAAAAGAGCCATCTCCCCCTGCCCCAAGAGACTCTCAGAGATAGCCCATGACCAGCAACTGATGGCAGTGAGTGTATAAGGGCCACGCCATTTCAGTACACCTGGAGACAACTGTGATGGATTCTAGATGCTCCAGAGCTCCTATGGGCTGGCCAGGTGTTGTGGGGCTCACGTCATAGTTTGGCTTTTCTTTTCTCCCCATCCTGTTCCACCTCTCCTTCTGTTGGTGTTAACAGATGACAGGTGCCATGTTAAATTCATTCTGGGACAGCAGCCATGAGCTCTGGTGAATCAGAGAAGTTCCAATAGAAAGAGAACTGGTTTGTGAGAAATCTAACCCAGAGTCTAGATCTAACCAGCTCTGCATTCATGAACTATTCACTTCCACTTTGAATTCATGTTCTTTCATCAGCAAAACTGGATACAACCATCCATGATATTGCACCTATATACTCCTTTATGTTTCCCAAGCTTATTCTGATCATTCTAGGGCAGAGATTCTTAGTCTAGCCTGCATGTTAACATCATCTATGGAGTGTTCAGAACCATATCAATCTCTGGGACTCACCCACAAAGAATCTGTTGCCATTGGCATGGGTATATCTTAAAAGCTCTGTGGGTGATTCTATTGTGCCTGGAGGAGAGAACCACTGCCCTAGGGAATAGCTGCAATCTGGAATCTCAGAATATTAAATTCTAGTTCTACATGTACTAACTGTGGTCTTAGATAGGTCTCAGCTGCTTTCTGAGCCTCAGATTCCTTATTTTGAAAGTGAATTTAATGGCAAAAACCTCATGAGTTGTTTTGAGGATTAAATAAAAATGCATGTGAGAACCCTTTGAAAATTATAGAAACATTAATTTTTATAATATATTATTACATCTTCATGCATCAATTGTTATGTTATGAACAAGGAAAGGGGGGTTAGGACTCACTGGTTTTCCACTCTGACTAGAGCTTTTTTAAAAAAGAAAAGGGATTGCAGAGATTCTGATTTGGCAGTCCAGGGCTGAGGTCCAGGACTGAGTTTCTAAAAGATTCTGGTGTATAGCCAGTGTTGGGGACTTCTCAGTTAAACCATCTGTCCAAAGGTCACACAGAGGATAAAGTCAAAGAATATAGACTTAACTCTAGATCCTTCCAAACCTTTCTAGAACTTTATCTACTATTATCCATGATGAGTTTTCATTCGTGAACATACTGCTTATCATAATATTATGTTAATCATAAAACATAATAATTGAGATAAAAGTGATTTTGAGTATAAAACATTATATAAATATAATGTGCTATGATTATTAGATGTTAAAATAATTACTCCTATCCTATTAGTCATATGATTTGTGTGCTTTTAATAAGTAAAGGGTGAAATTCTGTAGGTAACATAAGCTATTTTTAAGATTATATGAACCAAGCATAAAGTAAACACTGTGACACCGAGGCTGAAATAATATAAGCAAGCACCAAATGAAACATTCAAGTGGATTCAAATAGAGCAATGTGCTGTTGCCTACTGTTACCCTATCCTGAACACACTGACTTAATGTGGAAGGAAGAAAATAGAATAAAGAGAGAGAAGGATAAATAGAGAAATGAAGATCATTTCAGTGTGATCATGACCAGGCCATTCATATTTCTCATATAGCCTGGAAACAACTTCATATTTATTGGAAAATGTGACCTTTAAATGTTCCTTACTTGCAAAAAGACAAATATTCTAGAACTCTGGTGTTAGCTCGTGAAGTCGTCTGCCCTTCCTGCTCTTTGATTGGAGGCTCCTGTAGGGAGCATGCAAACTATTGTTGAGCAAACGTGTTACTGATATTTTTTTACATTTACAGACTTCAGGGTAAGCTCTCTTTGACAGCTCTCTGATTTCTTTAACACAGCAAATCTTTAATCAGTCTAGATATGTTAAAATGTGATTTTTACAGTGAATTGACCTGAGTTGAGTACTTGAGTTGAAATGTGTATTTTTTTCCCCCTCAAAAGCTGAGTTGTAGAAAAAAAAATCAGATAGTCTATGATATACTTTGCCTTAGTGACAAGATGTTTTGGGGGAAATCATCCAAGCTTGAAATAAAATCTTTATTGAAAGTAATTCTACATTCATGCCAGTCAGATACATTGTCGGATTACACCGGATATCCCAGGGGAAAACTATGGTATATGCACCAGGCAGAGTTGATTATTTGGAACTCCTGTCAGTTCTTAACTTCCTGACAATGGCTGAAGCGTTCACGGCCGCTACAGCTCTGTTTTCATCTTTATTTTGAGAGAAAGTTAATACACTTTACCTTAACTATGCCAAATGTACTGGAAAATAACTCAGTAATAAGATATACCCCGCCTACCAAGTGATATCTGTGTATAGAGAGCATTTAGCTGTGCATTTGAAGGAAACAAATACAAGCAGCAAATGACTGAAAGATATTGTGATTATTTTTTCTGCTTGAACGTTAAGATTTTCTTGGCAGAACCTCCTGTGAGCTGCCTTAAAACCAGTTGTATACATAATCATGGGGCCAAGTAAATGGCTTTCATTGCAAATTCCCTTCAAATGGCAGGCAGCCTTTTTTTTTTTTTTTCTCCTATTAGAGTAATTCAGTTATCAATGTTATTTGGTGTCAAA
The DNA here is from genome assembly GCF_000696425.1 of Galeopterus variegatus. Taxonomy (NCBI): domain Eukaryota; kingdom Metazoa; phylum Chordata; class Mammalia; order Dermoptera; family Cynocephalidae; genus Galeopterus; species Galeopterus variegatus. The sequence goes on from NW_007726434.1 coordinate 79,465, forward strand.
AAGAAAGACACAGGTGTGCCAGGTGACATTTGTTTCCACTTAGAGAATCGACAACAGCTTAGGATGTCACTTTTGAAAAGGTCATAGAATTGCTTTTTGGACATAATTAACAGTATAACCAAAGAGAGAAAAAAGTTGAATTTCAAATTTGGAATTTTATTCTGATTCATTGTAAAGACAACATAGTGTTGTAGTTGCAGGGCAAAAGAAAAGACATTACTTTCAATAGATGTTTGATAATAGCTACATTCATTTGAAAATTCACAACTTAATTTCATAGTTCTCATCTTTTGCTTGTATATTCTAAAAGTAACTGCTCTCGTGTCACCAAAGAACAGAAGCAAGAAGATAAAGTGGCCTTTGACTTGACTCAAATTTAAGGACAGATATGATAGTTTAGCACTGGGTCATGTTGTGAAACATCATAACACATTCCTCTAAAGTAGCTTCAAAGTGAAAAGAGTATGTGTTGTGAGAACCATGTTTTCTACGTGAGAAGGGCATTGGTTAAAAAACCGAAGTTAAAACTTACGTTTCAAACACTTAGTTTCCAAGTTTAAAAAACCATGAATGTCCTCCAATAGGTGAGTGGACAAATAACTGTGGTGTATCCATACAATGGAATATGATTCAGCGATAAAAAGAAATGAGCCATCAAACCATGCAAAGACGTGGAGGAATCTCAAATGCACACTGCCAAGTGGAAGAGGCCAGTCTACATCGTTATATATTGTATGGTTCCAAGCACCTGACATTCTGGAAAAGGCAAAACTTTGGAGACAGAAAAAGATCAGTGGTTACCAGGGGTTTCAGGGGAGGGAAGGAGAGATGAATAGGTAGATTACAGGGGAGTTTTAGGGCAGTGAAACTATTCTGGATAACACTGTAATGGTGGATATGTCATAACACCTTTGTCAAAACCCACGGATTGTATAACACCGAGAGTGAACCCTAATGTAAACTATGGACTTTGGGTAATAACGATGTCTTGATACTGGCTCATTGGTTGTAACAAACATACCACACTAAGCAAAATGTTAATGATAGGGGAAACTGTGCGTGAGTGTGTGTGTGTGTGGTGGGAGAAGAGGAGGTATATGGGAACTCTGTACTTTCTGCTCAGTTTTACTATAAACCTAAATCTGCTCTGAAAAGTAAAATCTACTAATTAAAAAAAGTAAAAAATAATTTAAAAAAGGTAATGAAAGCAGATTGCACCCATTCAGGGTCCAGAGGTCAATTTACCCACTTATCAACCCTTATGGCTGCACACATTTGAACTGTTTTGCTCTTATATTACTAATTTTTTTTTTGCCACATCTATGCCAATTGCCATACCCCAAACCATATTTAAGCACGTCTCTACTAGGAAGCCTGTGAGAATCGTATTCTGATCACTTCGTTATTTGCTTTCTTGGCATTTAAACATTCAGATTGTATTACATTGTTGTTGACATGTTTTATTTTTATCTCTAAGTTATTTCATGCACATATGTTTTATCTCCCTCAATTAGATTGCAAAATCTTTTGAGTTTAGGTGGTGTGTTACCTTCAGCTTTAACTCCTATTTCGTCTGCAGTAGAAAAATTGAACATTTTGTATCTTCTTCTTATTACAAGAAGTTTTTGCTTTATGCATGGATGACAGGTTATGTTTTTCCTTAGCAGAAAGGGACTGGAATGTACAGAAATGGGGTACTCAAATATTTTTCTATCTGCAGTCAGAACAAAGCTGTCCACAGATATTCTTATTTGTTTTTTCTCAAGCCCAGGAGAGACAGCAAAGTTCAGTCAGGAAAGACGGTGAGTCCTTTTCCATGTCCTTCCTCCCTACTTTTCTCCTTTCTTCTTTCTGTTCCTTTTGTTTTCTTTGAAAAAAATTACAGAAGACGAGTGGAGAATATGATTTGGAAATACAACAATATAATGTAACATTTAGAGGGTTTTTTTTGGAAAAGGGAATTTAGTAAGTGCAAAATATCATCTTTAGATGCTCCATTTTCAAAGGTTTTATGTGTTAGTGTGAAATTACTTTAGGTTATGGTGTCAAAAATAGAATACAAGAGTCATGAAGTTTGTGTTGAAAAGTCTTGGTTCCTTACAGATAATGTCTGCATAATCCAAATGAAGAGACTTTATAATTAATCCATTTCACTAAGCTATAGAATTGTGTGGAGATCCATGAGGCCTACTGACCCAGCATACCATAGGAACTTGGGGAAAAAAGGTGATTTAATGAAGAAGCGTTAGCCTCATTAGTGCATATCAGCTTTAATTACTGGAATGGAAAATCAACTTGTACAAGAAAACAGCCTGGTTTTCTCTCCTGGCCCCATTTTTTTTACTACCTGTAGGACTTTGGGCATTCACTTAGCCTTCCTCAGCCTCAGTTTCTTCATTTGGAATATCAGAGAACTGAGCTGGAGGATTTCTAATTTCCTTGTGCTACAAATCCTAGTGTTTAACAATTTTAAGCACCTTTTTCTTCCTCTAACTTGAAATAGTTTGTAAGAAAGGTTGACAAGCTTGGAAGCACATTGCAAGCATAGCCGTCAATTGCAAATAAGTGAACCCTGAAATGTAAGAGGTTTGTGGTAATATCTTGCATGTATGTGTACATTATAAATATATATATATATATATACTCTATATGTTATATATAGGATATGTATATATATATATCTTTTCTATAAGATATACCTTTACTTATTAAAATGATGAAACAGAAAGGCAGACACTAGGGATTTTTAAGGAAAGAGACTTGAGCCTCCTGCTCTCTTAGAAGCATAAACGTATGTTTGTAGTCTGCATTTTTGTTTTCATAATACCTATTAAAATGATAGCATTGGATGAAGAGACCCCCCCTCCAGCATAGAGATGACACACAGGTTTGCTTTACCTGGCTGAAGGTGGCTGCCCGCCCTGTGGAAAAGGACCCTGAAGTTTAAGCCACTTTGCAGACAAAGGGTGATATGATCAATCAATAATGTCTACACGGGCTTGGGAATGGAGAATGGTGGCCTATGTGCCAGGAATGTGCCATTAAATGGAAAAGTAATTTCTTTTTTTTTTTTTTTTGTCTTTTTTTGTCTTTTGTCCGTGTCCGGCAACGGATCGCAACCCTCAGTGTCGCCCCCGTACCGGACCGGGGACCGGCGATGGGATCGCAAGCCTCGGCGTTGCTCCCGCGCCTCGCTCAGCCAGTGAGCGGGAGCCGGTCTGTACGTGGGATCCGAACCCTCGGACGGGAGCACCGCCGTGCTTCCCAAGCGGCGCACTATCCAGTGTGCCACCGGGCCGGCCCAAATGGAAAAGTAATTTCAAATGGAAACCAGATACATCTATAGAAGTAATACAAGTTGTTCCTGGGTGAGAAGGAATCTGGGAATTTGAGAGGCAAGCTGCTGGGGGGTTTTGAACCACGTTGCCTCGTGAGTATGGAAAGAAGGGAAAATTATAGCTGGATAGAGGTATCAAAGTAGACAAACAGTGACTGTAGGAATGTATTAGAAGTAATTTACATACATAAATATTTGAAGCAGATTTTTTTTAAAGAAAGATGACTGGTAAGGGGATCTTAACCTTGACTTGGTGTTGTCAGCACCACGCTCTCCCAAGTGAGCTAACCGGCCATCCCTATATAGGGATCCGAACCTGTGGCCTTGGTGTTATCAGCACTGCACTCTCTCAAGTGAGACATGAGCCAGCCCTTGAAGCAGATTTTAGAAAATTCGTACAAACGGGTTATGTCTCAGTGATCCTTTCAGATTAGCACATATAGACCTGCTTCATTTTTAAAAAAAACAACTTTACAATATTCGTATGCTGTTGTTTTTTTAAAAAAAACCCAATTCCCAATGGACGTCCCCCTCTCCCCATATTTTGTTGACTTTATAATCATCAAAAGATCAGGGCTTTCTGTGGTTGTACATGCATACTGTAGAGAGAGACATAGGAAGGAAAAATATAGTCTCTCAATGGTTAAAAAGATTTACTAATGTCAGTTGTTAAAGGATAATTTTATTACGATAGTGAGTGTAGAAAGAGGGAAGATGTACAAGGCTGCTGCTGAATAGACAAGGGTCAATGGATTCTCTTCATTGTGTGTTTATACATTTGTACTGTGTGGCGACTCATTGCAATGCCTTATCTAGGAGGATTACTAATATAACAACACTCCTGATTTATAGAAGCCCAACTAGGTTAAACAGTTTGATTCATTTCAATTGGATAAAAAAATCTCTTGTTGAATCTGAATTCTTGCTTTGCAATGAACACAAACTCACACTCATTATTACTTATGGTGCTTTTCTTTATGGATGAAGTGCTTCTCAGCCAAGTAGCGGTAGTCACCCAGCTGATGACCATAAGGAAAGGCAAACACTGTCAGTAGAATAACATCCTTAGCCAAGTGTTTATGTTGGATACATATACAATACAGAACTGTTCTTAACTAATGATACAAAGTTGGCCTCCCTAAGTTTCTCCTTTTGTATTATTTTTTGCCACCCATGTGTTGAGCTAAATTTTCTCAGGACCTAAACCCCACCCTAAAAGTGAGTTCTGCTTCTTTGCAAGCTAGATTTATTCCTTCTAGCTTCCAAGTGAACATCATACATCAAATATCTGTGGGGTAGCTATAAATACAATTATGATGTGACCGTTAATGCAGTTTCCAGAGGTGATTAATATATGTACAGAAAATATCTTAAACAGTAAAATGATCTGGATAATTTGATATTCTAAAATGTTGTTCTTTATAGTCTTTCTGTTTATATTTTCTTTATAGATTTATTGGTTCATTATATTCTCAATAAAGTTACCCCCCACCCTCACTCCTGTAGGCAGGGAGAACATCTAAACCTTCTTACTAAGAATTTTATTTTCTTTTTTCTCCTTGCTCCAACTTTCCTTGTTTCAAATTTTCTCTAACCTACAATCTGGAATTTTCCACTCTATTGGCTGGAATCATATTTTACTGGCATTCTTCTGACCAGATATCCCCTTGATATGTTCAATATCAAACTGAAGCATCCAGTAAACTGCTGGGCTGCGGGGAACAAGGCATTGGTATATTAGGAGTGAGGGGAAGCCAGATAGATCAGAGAGAAGCTAGTGCAGCCCAGAACATGGCCCTAGGGACGGAGAGAGTCTACAAGAAGGAGTCAGTATTGAAGAGATCACAAGAAGCCAAGCAGCACAGATTGGTAAAGTAGCTTAACAACGGCCACAGGCAGGGGATGGGCAATATTTGCAGGAGCATCATGGAGACCATCCAAGTCAATATGACACTTCTAGCAGGACTTCCCTGCTCCCTACTTGTCACCAAGGTAGCGTGCCCTTCAGTAGAAGTCTCTGCCTCCACATTTCTACACCTCAAGGGCTGTCTCGGGAGCCACCTTCTGTCTTCTCCCTAAAGGAGCTAATGTGGGCTCAGTCCTCGCCTTGTGCCACGGAAGTGCATTATCTGATTTTTCCCGAGAACAACATTACGGGATAAGTAC
>NW_007726434.1:85029-98710 GCF_000696425.1 Galeopterus variegatus
ACTCTATTGGCTGGAATCATATTTTACTGGCATTCTTCTGACCAGATATCCCCTTGATATGTTCAATACCAAACTGAAGCATCCAGTAAACTTCTGGGCTGCGGGGAACAAGGCATTGGTATATTAGGAGTGAGGGGAAGCCAGACAGATCAGAGAGAAGCTAGTGCAGCCCAGAACATGGCCCTAGGGACGGAGAGAGTCTACAAGAAGGAGTCAGTATTGAAGAGATCACAAGAAGCCAAGCAGCACAGATTGGTAAAGTAGCTTAACAACGGCCACAGGCAGGGGATGGGCAATATTTGCAGGAGCATCATGGAGACCATCCAAGTCAATATGACACTTCTAGCAGGACTTCCCTGCTCCCTACTCGTCACCAAGGTAGCGTGCCCTTCAGTAGAAGTCTCTGCCTCCACATTTCTACACCTCAAGGGCTGTCTCGGGAGCCACCTTCTGTCTTCTCCCTAAAGGAGCTAATGTGGGCTCAGTCCTCGCCTTGTGCCACGGAAGTGCATTATCTGATTTTTCCCGAGAACAACATTACGGGATAAGTACTATTATTGTTCCCATTTTAAAGATGGGGAAGTTGAAGCTTAAGGAGGTTGCCCAGTGTCACACTAAAATGGTTGTACCAGGACTGAAAACCAGGAGATTGAGAACAACATTACGGGATAAGTACTATTATTGTTCCCATTTTAAAGATGGGGAAGTTGAGGCTTAAGGAGGTTGCCCAGTGTCACACTAAAATGGTTGTACCAGGACTGAAAACCAGGAGATTTCGGTCTAGAATCTTAACTATTCTTATCCTACTGCCAATCGTCCTTCTCACAGGTTGTTTGCTTTCTCTGTTTGCTATTCTTTTCCCTCAGTCGCTAGTCTCTTTAGTTCCTCATCAGATATCCCTTGTCTCTATACCCAGAGCTCTGAGCCAGCCTGTCCCCTGCCTTCCCCTGGTCCCAGCTCACTTAACCCCAGCCTGGGTCAGAGCCCCAGGCCCCTCACTTTCCTGGCAGGAGAGTAAAGACAGCTGGCAGTGAGCAAAGTCTGTGAAGGAGAATATGAGCAGTCGTGGTTATGGCTGTGCTGTCTGAGAACTCCCCCCCGCCAGGGAACTGCACTGGCTTCCCACACTTACTACATGGACAGATGTTTTCAATTATTATCACTGACAAGCCTCCAGGCCAGGTTCCTTTCTGATTGGCTGTCAGTAGACTCAGAGGAGAATAAAGGAAACTGAGGCTAGGACACAAAACACCTCAGTCATCACTTTAATCATGTTTCTCCAAAGCAACTGGTTGAGTTGGACAGTTCACCCGGAGTTGGAATCCTTTTGTAAACACAGGCTCGATTTCCTTTCAGACCTTTCTTTCATTCTGGTTTCAATTTTTCTGCCCATAGTTCTTCTGACATTACAAGAGAGTGAGACATTTGTCATTTCTTTACCAATTCTTTCCTTTTGTTGTTCTTCCAGAGTTTTGGGTACATACCAGAATATGGTGGGAGTTATGACATAGAGAAATTTAACTGGATGTTATTAGACCGGTAGACTTGGCATTGCATTGTCATCTGTAAAAATGACCTACGTCTGATCTGGAAGCATAGATACTATCCAGTGTTTCCGTCTGCAGTAACATGGGAAATGTCCCACCCTAACACAGGAGCCACCTCTTATGTCAATTTTGTGGCAACCACAGAGTTTGCAGGGAGCCATCTGACACAACTCTTCTGCATTACAAGGACTCTTGTCTACCATCCTAGCTAATGATTCTCTCTGCCATAGTCACCCTCATTTCTTTACTGTCTCTGATGTGTCCTAATGACCAATGACCCCAAGGGAATTTGACAAAGCGTTGGCATAGTCAATAATAGAAAATAATGTAGACACGGCTCTCAGAGACGGTGCTGAAAACCCTGTCCTCTAGGTACCCTCTTCTTCGGTGGGGTCAGTTGTATTTGGTATGGCTCGCCTTCCAATTGTTCATTGTCTATGCCTTCCTTCCTGTTGCTATAAATTAGAAAAGAAATTCAGATCATCGGGTGGACTAAAGCTTTCTAAGTTCATTTTTATTTCCCATTCTTCATGTCATATATCTAGTTAGAAAAAAAAATGCAAGATGCTCCAGTGTTTTTGCGTATTACTTTTAGTTTCTTTTGATGTCCTGGAATTCAGTTTGTGTGTGGTCCTTCTTGCTCAAGTCCCCAAGCTGCCTTGTCTCTGCTGCCATTTAAAAACAATAACAGCAGACATGCAAGTCACCAAATGTATTTGGTATAACAGATAAAATCCATAGCCTTAATTCCTGAAGGTCCAATTCTCCATTTTAATTTCTGAAAAATGTCTTTTTGACTTTCAAACTAAATTCTTTATTTTAAGCCCAAGATAAAATATGATAGGATGTTAATTCATCCTTTTCAAAAAAGGCACATGAGGGTTAAAACATATGCTTCTTTCTTCACTCAGAAAAAAAATTCATTCCAACCTTTTTGGGGGGATCACATATAGCTCTAAAACAGCTGAAGCTAAAAGCATCAAAGTTGGCATGACTTCAGTTATCACAAAATCAGGAAGATCAAGCCAAGTTTTTGAAGAAAATGGTTGAGCATTTTAAAAATAAAGGAAGTTAAAATGTTTTGAGCATGCTCAGTGGGAGATTTTAAAACATTTTCTTTAGGTCAGCTTTATTTTGCTCATTTCTTTGGAAATAGTTCAACTAAAGCTTTCTATTCATACTGTTCACTAATGCCCTAGCCAAGGTCCAACTGTCTGTCACCTGCCAAGGTGACATTTTCACTGTGTTTACCAAGGGACCACTACTGGATTAGTCCTTATTCATACTGTTCACTAATGCCCTAGCCAAGGTCCAACTGTCTGTCACCTGCCAAGGTGACATTTTCACTGTGTTTACCAAGGGACCACTACTGGTCAATGCTGGTGAGTTGCTTTGGTCCTTTCATATTTTTGTCCTTGTTTGGTTCAGTGATTTTGGGTGGGACAAATATGGGAGAGGGGGATGAGTGACAGGGTGTTGAAGTGGTTTCACAACAATAAGTCGTATACAGGTATGTTGAATATAGCTGCTGAATCCTTGCCTGTTTTTTTTTTTTTCAATTATCCACAACTTCAATATTTCTGAAGAAATGGATAGGATGGTTTTAGTATTTGAAAAACAATAGGCAGCTTAAATCAATGCTCAAACACATAAGTATGGCCCTCAAACTGGTAGCTGAGAAGATCTTGGGTTTATCTTTTCCTGAGAGGATTTTGTTCTCTTTTAAGGCACTGAATAGCTCTATGGTACTGACAGTTTGGGGGCCCACTTTTATTTTGCAATAAGACAGTAAATCGCCCCACCTTACCTGGGACTACATCAATTGACAGAACTGGCCGATCATTGACACCGCACTTGTTATCACCACCACCTGACACTATTTCAAGATGTAAACTTCTGTAATGGCATCAACAGCCTGGTGAGAATATTGCTTCTTATTGCAGAGCTCTTTTACTAGTTTCTACACTGTAATTTCAGGAATTTTTTTTATGGGAGTTCTCAGTGAGATCCTACAGTAGCATTTTTCAATTGAGGAAATATTTTGCATGTGTAACAGCTCAAGGGAATTGCCTTGCTGGTGAGATTACATCTCTACCTGTCACAGAAAGTCAAGATTCTGACATATCTGTTGTTCCTAATATGCAGTCAGACAGTGGTAGTCAGAAGGATCCATACATACAGGAACACCTCAGTAGACTATCTCCAGATCAGTTTAGTTATAATAAACCATACCTAAGTTAATAAGAGATACAATTATGCTCAGCTTATAGATTCAAATATATTAGGGAAAAATATTATTTTAATAGCTGACAGAATTCCTTTTGGGGAGAAAATCATATTTTTTTCTTTCTTACTTAGTAAAACATTTTGATGGACCATTTTGGTTGTGGAAAGATAATCCTTAGAACAGAGTCAGAAAAAGAGAGAACCAAATTCTCTGTGTAACACACAAATGGATGTGTGAGGATTGCATGGTAAAAGAGAGATTGTATGAGGACTGTGTGGTAAAAGTAGTGTTGGGCACAGTGACATGGTGGAAACTGAAGGCCAAATGGAAAAGAGGGTGTGGAGAGAATGACCAAGGTGCATTTTCATTTCAGGGATACCTATTATTTAAGTTTACATTTTTGATTATCTGTGAGGCTGGGTGGTACGTAAACTTTCCATCCTCTGTAAATCTTCAGTAAAAGTCTACCAAAGCTATGGCCTGGAGTGAACTTTTTTATTTTTGGCTGGCTGGTACAGGGATCCAAACCCTTGGCCTTGGTGCTGTAACAAACACTGCACTCTTACCCAGCTGAGCTAACCAGCCAGCCTGTGGAGTGATCTTTTTTTTTGAAAGCAATGAAAAGGAATTGTCAAGATAAGGAAACATCCTATGCAATGTTGTTGTCTGCTGGGGTGGCCAGTGATTACTTGGTAAAAATCCAAATCTTCGGGGCCAGCCCGGTGGCGCACTGCTACAGTGCGCCGCTTGGGAGCGTGGTGGCGCTCCCGCCAAGGGTTCGGATCCCACATACAGACCGGTTCCCGCTCACTGGCTGAGTGAGGTGTGGGAGCAACACCGAGGGTTGCGATCCCGTTGCCGGTCCCGGTCCGGTACAGGCGCGACACTGAGGGTTGCGATCCGTTGCCGGACACGAAAAAAGACAAAAAGGAAAAAAAAAAAAATCCAAATCTTCTAACATACAGTCGAGGATTAGAATATGCCTTTATTGTTTCTGACTTGAAATGACTTCACCAGTGAAAGGCACATTCCTTCTGGAATTGACCAGTTCTACCTGATAGCTTATTTTCTACTCTGATCATAAAATTTTGACTTCCTGAGGCATGGATTGAGATATTTCTAATACTCTTCTCAGCAGAATTACCTGCTAACAAATAACTTGATTAGATTTTAGCTGCTAATGACTATTACCTAAAACTTAATGCAACGTCATTAATCCCCCACCAAACTCCAAGTTAAAAATATATATATGCTGCCAATGCTTCCCATTTGTGTTGGCACTCTGATTCTAAGGACTGCAATGCAGTAAACAAATAGGTTTCAAAAATTTTCATGAGATCACCACGGAGGATGGAAAGAATGGTCCCTTAATTCAATGCACTTAGCCAGTCCTAAGGCCAGGCATCATTAAACAGGCATGCTCTAATCTTCTTTTAGGTTCCACCCAAATGATAGTGTAGTTTCAATGTGTGAGATAAGTTCCTATCATTTCCTTCTTAGAAATGAATATATAACCTATTATTTACAACTGGTGGAAGAAATGGATTTAGGGCTTGATAGAGTTTGGATGTGTTGTCCCCTCCAAAGCTCATGTGGAATCCAATCCCCAGTGTGACAGTGCTGGAAGCTGTTTGGGTCATGGGGGCGGATCCCTCATGAATGGATTAATGCCTCCCTGGAGGACGAGGGGGTAATGAGTGAGTTCTTGCTCTATTAGTTCCCGTGAGAGCTTGTTGTTTAATAGACTCTGGCATCTCCCCTCTCTCTCTCTTGCTTCGTCTCGCCATGTAATCTGCTTGTACCTGCCGCTTTCCGCCATGAGTAGAAACAGCGTGAGGCCTGTGCCAGACGCAGCTGTCCCAGAATCGCAAGCCAAATAAACCTCTGTTCTTCATAAATTAGCCAGTCTCAGGTAATTCTGTTATAGCAACACAAATGGACTAATACAGGGCTGCATCAAGTATTTATCCTTCATGTTCTACATTTTCTATTCACATTGCATTTTTCTGCCCATACATAGTTATGACTATAGAATAACAAAACGGATTCTGAAAGGATTCTGAATGGATTATAAAATTCTTTTTATAAAGTTTTGAGCATATCAGCTATGGAATGGTGCTTAAAAAAATACAAGCAAATATGTCTAATATGAGGCAAAGTTTCAAGAACTAGGGGCATTCAGGCAGTTGAAGAGAATGCAGAAGACTGCTGCAGTTCAGTAGAAGCTCTCGGCAGATTTCCACTTACCCAGCTCTCTATTTCCTCTGTAAAATATACTGACCAATGCCCACAACACATTCAATGTTCCCAGCTAGTTAATGACTCTCAACTGTGCACATCTGTTCCCACTAGAGGGAAATCCCAGGAGAGAGTCCCAAACAAGTTTATGCCAGTTGTACTTATTATTGTAATTATGTAATTTAATTAAATATTATGTAAACTGATGAAATATGAGAGCAAAAAGGAAGAGAGTTGCTTTGGGAATACTTTCTTTGGAGAGAAAATAAATTCTATTATATTTAAAATTACTAAAGTGTTTTCTGAAGATGGGGATAGGTCTGGGTGAACTCTCAGGTCCTTTTCAAATCTATCATAATAGATATTCCTTGAATTTTAAAATTTTGCTTTCCTTTAGGACTAGTTTTTCATTCTATTTCATATGACAATAGCTTCCAACTATCATTTCCTGAGCACTTACTAGGTGCCAGGTACTGTGTAAAGGAATTTGCTTGTATTATCTCATTTGATAGGCACTGTAATAACTATTAATTTTTGGAAAGTTATGTTATGTGCTTGGCTCTATATTGAGCACATTACATATATTACACATTTAATTCTTATAATACACCTATTTTTAGATATGGATATTGAAGCTCAGATGGAATGAGAACTTTGTCTATACTCACATAACAAATAAGGAAAAGAGCCGGGATTGGAACCCCGCTCTCTTTAATTCCCAAGGCTTATCTCTTATTACTACACTGCACTGCCTCCACATACAGGATCTTTAAGGATCTGACTTATTGTTATTTTTGTAGTCCTAGTGCCTAGTCCAGTGCCTATCTCACCATAGTGAGATTAATGTTACATGATGAAGGAATGCACGTGTGGATGGATATCACTTTGATTTCCTCAATAGGCCTTAATGTTAATTTGCTAGAAAATGGGGATGAAAGATCTTTCCTAATAATAGACACGGTGTTCCTAAATGTGAGTTAGGCTTTATTTACTTCTATTGATTGAACTATTATTACAAGCAGAGATAAGATAGTTTTGTTTAAAAAAAAATGAGTGTAGGTATAATTTACTGTTGTGGACAAGTGTGTGTGTGTGTGTGTGTGTGTGTGCATGTGTATTTGCCTTCTAGTCATTATTCCTTTTGGTAAGACCATCTTTGGGGGAAACTGCCTGCTCCCCACTCCCAGTCTCTGTGCTTTGAGTGGAAGTGACCCAGGAGTGGGCCTGTGTCCTAAGCCCGACTGAGTTGGAGCATACATCCATCTGCCATAGAGAATAGGTCAGGAACAAACAAGGAACAAACAAGGGACTCAACCCAGGCCAAGGAGAATGATTCCTGGGAAGTTTCTATGTCCGCAGCAGAAGAGAAGCTTATTTGCCCCTGAGGATGCTGAACTGATACAATGCGATCCTGGTGCTGCCATCTTGCTATCAGGAGGAAGGTGTCTGTGTCAAAACAAAGCTAACCCAGAGGTGAGCAGAGTTTAGAAATGGAAAGAGGCAAATTCCTGGCAATACCCTTTGGTAATTGAATCTAGTCATGCCCAAAGTCACATCAAATCATGGAATTTTCAGTTATGTAATACAATAAATTCTCTTTTTTTTGCTTAAATAGTGTGTGTTAGCCTTTTGTCACTTGACTTAAACTTAGCAATTCTTAAGTACCTATAGAAACCTAAGGTATGTTTTCATATGGTACATTACTGGGATCAAATAGATTGATCCAAAAACCATTAGCTTGTAAATATTTAGGAGAGAAAAAGAAATTACATCAACAAAGCAAAATAAAACCAAATTGTACATGAAGCTGAATCTAATATCTGTCTCTTAATATCTTAGTCCTAGCTGGTGTTTTAACTTTGGTGCTTAATAATACTGTACTATTTTGTTTTCTGATTTAAAGAAAGATTCACTAATGTGCTAAATAAAATGGCTGATTGAGAGAGGATACACAACATTTCAGGGTCTGTATTTCTTAGGAGTCTTCAGATAAAGTCAGAATGTTCAGGAGAAATACCCCCCACCATGTTTTAAAATGAATTCTTTAAAACAAGACTTCTTCAAGGAGTATTTTCTTTCTGCTTATTTGCAAAACACACATTCATGTATATACATCCATGCAGAAGCAGAAATCCATTCAGGTACAATCTAACTTGCAATCAAGAACTGCTAAAATAGGACCTTTATCATCAACACAGCACATCCCAAAATGTCTTTGTAAAATAAATCAAATTATGTGAGTTAATTGATTCCAGGCAACACCAGCAACTGCAGGTGGAAACTGAATAACAGGATGTTTATTAATGAAGTACTATTAATCAAAATTGACAATACCAATTCATGTTTGTTGTATTTAAAAGCTACCTGCAGCAGTAAAAGATATATTCGTTGAATTTTTAAACTCAGTTTTGAAAAGGAAAAAGAGACAAGATATAGTAATATATGGGATTTTTAGCTGTGGATGTTGAACTACTGATATTTCAATGGTGAAAAGATACTCCCAAATGCAATTTGACAAGCAATGCCAAAGATGCCAGTGGTAATTAATTAGCACTTAATTGAGACCACAGAATAACAGGACATGGGAATCGGTACTCAGTGCCATTTCCCCCTTAGGCTCCATCTCATGAGGGTCAGGAGTGTGGCTGCAAGCTGAAGGTCAGTAAGGAAATCGAGAGAACACATTGACACTGGACATTTCATGACAGATCTCCTTCACCCTTTGCTGCCACCCCCGGGCTATCTCGGACAAGAAAAGGACTGTGATTGTTTGAAGGGGAATATTAGGGTTCATGCACAACTAAACCAAGATAGGCACCACCCTCCCTTCCTAGACTAGTTACACTGGACACCTCATGAAAAGACCGAGCTCCAATGTTAACATGTATAAGGGAAGGACAACATAAAAGCAAACTAAATTTAGAATGAAGATTTATTTGAATTTGCTGGATTTATGTTATATTTAAGTTTTTGTGAAAATAAATCTAGATAAACAGACATTTAAAAAAAATATTTTCTAAGAAAATGTATCATAGATATTATCATTACAGTTTAGACTTAATTGTAAAGACTTCTTAGAAATTCAATCTTAGATATTGTATATACTCCTGCAAGTCTTCCCCAAGGTGTAACCTTCTATCTTAATAGGTAATGGTCAACACCTTTTCACAGAGAAAAAAATTTCTTGCTTCATAGTCCCATCGACTGAGCAAATAAAGAAATGGAAATGAATTCTTTCAATCTCTGAATAAATTTATAGACAGCTTCTGACTGAAAATTTAAGACTCATGTCTTATAACACACAGTTTCAGGAACAGGTTTGTTAAACTTGCCACCACATTTTCTGGAAAAAGAAGTTGGGGCAGTTTTTATTTTTCTAGCTGACAGTTGAAATCAGTTATTGAAGGCATAGTTTATTGATGTAGCTGGGAATGGAAATCTGGGTTCTTGGGTACCCAACCCTCAACCCACACAGTTTATGTTACTTTTGAAGAGCCTTTCCTCTTCAAGATGGGCTCGGATAAAGAAAGCACAAATGTTATATATACATCTGGAAAACGACTCTTCAGGGATCTGCTTTATTTGGTCACACACACGCCTACAGTTAAAACAAATCAGATGCCCATCCTTTTTAGAATTCCTAGAAAAGGCTTGACTCTGGCTCTTCAGAGGTCCTTGAGAACTTGTCACTGACAGAGCAGAGGACAATGACGATTTGGTAAGAAATACTCACTCCCTTTTCCTAATTGACTTCCCACCCACAGCTCATTCCCTGAACCGAGAGTTGCCTTGACATCACTGTTCTTTTACCACAATTGGAGAAATCCTGGACCGTCTTTCTTTATGAAAGTCAAGATATTCATGTAACATGACTGGGTAGATCAGTGGCTCCCAGCCACACTCTCCATTAGAAAACACAATTGAGCATTGGTGATGGCAACAAAGAGAAATATTATCTGGTGAGCTCAAAAAAAAAAAAAAAAAAAAAAGGGGGGGAAGGGCTTTTTTTTAAAATGCATTTAAAATGAGTATGAAAACAAAGGTGAAGAGAAAATAAGTGGGGAGGATAGCTGAGTATTTGAAATGCATGCTGCGAACTTCCCACCGCTTGCTAGACTGCAGGCTTGCTTCATTCTCATATCACCTCCAGGTAGCTGTCCAGTGATTGACTTTACTGTTGACTTCTGAGAATATTTCTGCTTTCCTTCTGCTGTCTATCTGGCCTCATCTGTCTGGAGGAACCAAGATTCAGAAGTTCTTATTATTTTCCATTTTGCAAGTCAGATTGATGTAGTGATCAGGTTCCATATAATTCATTCATCTATCAGATCCACAAATATTTTGTGATTTTTAAGTGCAAGTTGATCTGAGTTGGGAGGCAGTTTTGCATAGAAGTTGGCCGTTAACAGCTTTGGATTCAGGCAGACCTACATTTCAAATACCAGCCCCATCACTTTTTAGTTGGGTGATCTAGGATGATAACATATTCTCTCTGGATGCTGGATTTTGGTTCTATAAACTGAGGATAATAATTAGTTAAAATGGTTGTTGAATTGAGATAATATATTTTTAAATATTCAGCAAAGTATGGGATATATGGCTAAGGCTCAATATATTGTGTCTATTCATGTTAGGTTCTGCAAGAATTAAAAAAGAAGGAATACAAATAGCCTCTGCTCTACATTCACTATGCTATATATGAGGGTCAAATTCATCTACACGGCTGTTCATAAGAAAGGCTATGAATTCAGAGTAGGGAAAGATCTGTGCAGATAGGACCAGATCTCTGATCAGCATATCTTAAAAGAGCTGGACATTGAGCCAGGTCCTCTGAGGAAGTGGTAGAATCTGGGATAGGCAGAGAGCATAGAGAGGAACCTAGATCAGAGAGGAGGAGAGCGAACACAGTCTTAGAGATGGAAATGCATAAAGCGTGACTGGGGTGGATGAGAAAATTCATTCATTTGGTGGGGTGAAGCGTTGGTGTATGGAAGTCACGGTTAGAGCACCAGGTGGAGCTGAGACAATGAGGAAGTGCTGGCAATTAATAGAAAGGGGACTTACATAATAAAATTATCTCCCCTGGAAACCAAAAACCTAATAACCCTAACTGTATTTAATAATCCTGAATAATCAGTTTGAACTCAAGTGTCTTCAAGGTAGTTTATTTCCATTCTCTTTCCACAACTAAAGTAACGTTGGGTTACAGGACCTGCAAAGTAGCTAGATGACCTGGGAAAGTCCCAAGCTTGATCATCTTTGAAATGGGATGATTGGAGGCTTCCCTTTAGTGCTGACACCTCTGAAACCTGTAAGCCATTTCCCTCTTGAAAGTGAGCATAAAGGTCAGCTCTAGCTCCTATTGCTGCTCCACCTCTACCTGCCTTTTGTAGTCTCTGGTTAAACTCCCAGATGTTTGCAAGAAACTCTCTGCACACTGAATCATTAAAAAAAAAAGTCTTTATTTTTGTTTGTTCTTAAGAAAAGGAGTGGCCTAGGTGTTGATTGGACTGAAATTCCACAAAACTAAAAACAAAACCCATCCCTTCCCACACACCCCCAAACCCAAAAACCTTCCATATGTGTCTCCCTGTAAAGCCATTTTACTGCTTCTGATTTGAAACTCAAGTTACATTTTTAAAGAGACACTGCCCTTTGGAATATACACGTGTAAATCTCAATACAAAATATAATGAAGCAGATTGAGCTAAGTCATGCAATATGAATTTTTTTTTTTTTAAATTTAGGTCAGTCAGGGGCTTTTGACTTTTGACCTCTGTTTCTAGCTGCGCTGCTGTTAATTGGTGGGTTTTGAGATGAGACCAGTGACTTCTTAATGGCTTACTCATTTTTGGAAGACACCTCTTCTTTTCTGCTTTGCAGCACCCTTTCCCTTCGGGGCTCAGGACACTAAAGCCTCAAAATAGTCCCATGCAGAACAGCACATAGCCTTTTGGCATTACCAATTCGGTATGGTGAAAGATAAAGAAATATTGCATACTTTTCTCGAAGCACAGGAAACGCCCTTTTGTGCTTCACTCTCTGTGCACACTGAGAGAGATATGGGTTGCAGTGTGAATCTAGCCCCTTTTTAAGCTCCCAGCTCTGGGGACAATACAGAACAGTGGAAGGTGGTGGCTGACACCACACAGAGTGACCAAAGAAACATCCTTCTCACTTTGGCTGCATCGTGGCAGCTCTTATTTCCAGAATTTCTACATTAATATATCCCTAATCATACTATGAACAATATCGTTTTTATATCTTTAAAGCAGCTCTATAAACCTAGTGGGCTTTACCTTCTTTGAAAGCCTTTTTTTGAGCACTCCGAGTAATCTTTCTCTTACTTCTTCAACTCCCGTGCCTCCTCTGTTCTTCTAAAGCCCAATTACTGACTGATATTTCTACCTTCAGTTTCCTCTGTGCTCTCACCCCATGTTCTAGAACACTCACACATTTATGATTTCTCCTTCCCATCATTGCAAAAATTCCTAAACTTATGCTTCTTCCACAAAATCATCCCTGGCTAAATTCAATACTAATTAAGATAACTTTCAACATATACTTTCTGAATATGCATTCAGTCACTTTGATTTAAAGCAATCTAAATCATTATTTCATTAGGTTTTTAAACTGCATCTGGAATATCTCTGCTTTGTTGTGATCTGTCTTAGCTTATAGCTTCATTGAGGGAGCAGGATATGGCAAATTCACTCTGAGACTGCTTTGTGGAGTACTACAAAAATCTGTTTTTCATTCATCTCACAAACATTTATTGGGCATCTACTATGTGCCAGGCTCTGAGTCAGGTTCTAGCATTACAAAGATGGACAGCATATATCCATCACTGTGGAAGTCACAGAAAGCAAAAGAGTTGTTTCCATAGAAGTAGCCATGATATGCAAAGATGATAAAAACTTGGAAAACTAAAGTGAGGTGGGCCAGGCAACAGCCCTGTTGGAAAATGTGGGTGGCCAGTGAAAGTTTCTCTAAGGCCTTTCAACGTGATGAAAGACAGTATTAAATTGAGTGTCAAGTAGAATTGACCCAGGAAATAATGACCAGTAAACAATAAGGAAAGCATGATTGATTTCTACTTCCTGCATTGCTTAATCCTTTTAAAAGTGTTATCATGGGTGCCCTTGATTAGGGCAATGCATTTCCATTTTCTGAATTTCAGGGTCTGAAACTGTATGTTTGACATGCCTATTCAAAAACTGCTCTTCTTTTCCTCTTAAAATTATTACTTGTGTCAATTTTATACTATAAAAATATCAAAACTGCTATTATGAGTTGAATTGAGTTCCTTATAATAGTTGTAACTTGCTTTTAATTTTTCTTATGAAAAATTTCAAACAGGTGCAAAGGTGCAGGGTAGTGTAATGAACCCTCATGGATCCATTATCCAGCTTCAGCAGTGTCAATGAATGACCATTCTGTTCATAGATACTCAAATGCTCATTCCCTACCTCCCAATACTATCTTGATGAAAATTCCAAAATCATCTTATCCATAAATATTTGTGTGAATTTAAAAAAGATAATGCTGTTTTATATGTAATTACTATGCCATCATCATATTAAAGTAATTAATAATAATTCTTGAATGGCATCCATGGCTAGCCAGTGTTCAAATTCACAATTGTCTCATAAACATCATAATGTTTTGG
>NW_007726434.1:98851-100151 GCF_000696425.1 Galeopterus variegatus
GCAGGTGCAAAGGTGCAGGGTAGTGTAATGAACCCTCATGGATCCATTATCCAGCTTCAGCAGTGTCAATGAATGGCCATTCTGTTCATAGATACTCAAATGCTCATTCCCTACCTCCCAATACTATCTTGATGAAAATTCCAAAATCATCTTATCCATAAATATTTGTGTGAATTTAAAAAAGATAATGCTGTTTTATATGTAATTACTATGCCATCATCATATTAAAGTAATTAATAATAATTCTTGAATGGCATCCATGGCTAGCCAGTGTTCAAATTCACAATTGTCTCATAAACATCATAATGTTTTGGTTTTGTTTGTTTTAAATATAATCCACATTCTTTAGAATGTTCATAAAAATAAAACCCAAAATTATATGTTTGCTTTCTTGCTTTTTTCTTGGTTTGATCCTTAGTTTAATCAGAACACTAACAAATGACTCTTTAGAATGTCTTCAGTTATATAAATAGCAGTGTAACTCAGATCTATGTTTCTTTTCCCATTTTTTCTCTTGATATTTATGTGCATGCAAACCTTCAGATTTCTTACTGGCACATCAAGGGGGAAACTTGAGCATCAGTTTAAGTCTGCGTAACTGAGACCATAGCTCTGTGGCTTTGAGTGCACTTCCCACTGCAGGGTGGACTGCTGGGATTCTACAAATAAATAATAAAAATAATAATGATTTTTAAAGCATTTGGAAATGCTGAGTTGAGAGGTGTGGTGTGAGTGCAATGTTTTATTGTGAAAGTGATATCTCTCGCATTATCTGCTCCTAATGGAGGGCAGCAGTAATGGCGAGGGAGGCACTTACGCCTCTCGGCCAGGGTCCCTGAAGGCGTGGTGGGTCTCGGGCAGGCACTGCGGTAACACTTACTGCACGTGGGAACTGCGTCCTTCCAGCCTAGCAAGAAGGGATGAGAACGGTCGCTCAGCTGCTTGTTCCCCTAAACCTTAGAAAGTCATGGTTGCTTCCTGTTGATGAGAGAAGTGACTGGAAATCATACTGGAAAAATACTACAGACTTAAAAATATTAATTTAGATTTTAGTTTTGGGCTCAGATAAATACCTATTTGGCATGGGGCATATCAGCAACTTGGATAAGAATAAACCCTTGGTCCGTGATATGGGATGAATTATGTTCTCCCCACCGCCCAATTCCTAACACCCAGTGCCTCAGAATGTGGCTGTTTTTGAAGAAAGGTTCTGTAATGAGGTCATTAAGTTGAAATGGGCTACCATGGTGGGCCCTAATCCAATCTGATTGGTGTCCTTATAAGAAGAGAAAATTTAGAC
>NW_007726434.1:101541-104223 GCF_000696425.1 Galeopterus variegatus
ATATAACAGTTTATTGAATCCAGGCTGTGTAGACAACCAGAACTCTGGCTCCATACTGTCACAATGCATACCCACAACAAAGACTCAGGGAGCACAGCTCTTCTCATTCAATCTCTCTAAGTATTACCAACACAAGAGCTGAAAACCTTACCTCTGTCTGAAGTATATCTATGTATCCGTGCATAAGTTATTAACTGGGCTCCCTGGGCTCTGCTGCTGAAAATATTAAAATATTCAAATCTCATTCTAGCTACTGGAAGAAACAGTACATCGGGTAAATGCATTAATATCTTTCTTAGACAAAAGCGTCTGGTGTTATTCTTTGTTACTTTCTTGTTCCTTGAACTCCCACGGAAATATGGGTGATATTTGGCCTACGAAGGTAAAGTGGTTGTCAGGTGCCAAAGTGTGGGGATGACTGTATCTATAAACCTCTGTTTATTGTAGTTAAAATATAACACTCTTGTGAATTATGTGTTGAGTACTGTCCATAGCATCTGATGGCAGAAATGTTTTTATTAGACATTTTACCCAGTGGAAATGAGATAGACTATATCCGGATGTCCTTTAATTGCAGATAATGTGAACTCTCGCCTATCAATATCCTCACCTTTGTGGGCTGTCTCTTTTGGATACAAGTTCAGACTCAGTGGAGTTGGGAGGCAAAGCTTTGCTGAGAACTAGCAAGCCAAGCAGGAAGGCTGGAGAAATTCAGTCAGTGATTGTCGAAGGGAGTAATCCTGGAGACTTATCCCTTTAGATTGCTGCTCCTCATTTTTGGATCCCACGTTGAGACATATATAATGACCAGCCTTTACACTATCCAGCTTTGCTTTTTTGCTATTGGCTGCACTGAAGGCCTTTTATCAATGACAACAAAGTAGGTGGTCTTCTACCTCTTTCTAGCATAGAAAAAAAAATAGTGACATAATTTTTCACAGCCTGAAATAATTGTGGAAGTACAGATACTGGTTAGGCTCACTATGAATTATTAGTGGAAAAGTGGGTCTCAGAAGTACGTTACATGTGAAATATTTTTCGTCACTTGAACATGTGCCGTCCAGAGCTGGCCCTATTCTAGCCGTCACAGGGAACAAACATTTCACATTCACAGATGCTCCCAATTTGGTGCGGTTTGGAGTGTAATTTAGATCAAACGTCCCCATGTAAATGAGTCAGGGTTTCTTAATTAGGTGCCTCTAAAGCAAAACCTTGGACCACATCAGTAGGTGTGGGTGTGGTTCCCACAATACTGGAATCTTTCCTATAGACCAGGCTCTTAGAATCATTCAAATAGAGCTTATTTTTTTTTCTTGGTTGTTTTTTTCAGGCAGAGTAATAAATCTGCAGATGGCATAGACAGAAAGACGCTACTTCAGAAGAGCTGTCTAAAAACACTGCCTCTTTGGCAAATGCCTTAAAGTAGGTCATTCTGCTGTGATTTAGCTTTTTCTTTAGATTTGATTGCCAGCTTTTTGTTCCCATTACAAGTAGGGTGCATTCCAGTCCACAGACTTGTTCTTAATTTTTCCAACTGGTATTTGTTTACTAGGATTTGCAGATCTTCATATGAAAATGGCCAATATCCTGTCACAGTGCTAATCATGCACTTGACCACAAAGCGAAATGGATCCCGGTGATAATCTGGCAATGCTGAAATATTAAATGCCTTAAACACTCAGTCTTCCCACAGCAAAACTGCATTGATTTATATGGGTAGGTTTGTTGAAGTAATTGTCCCATCTTTTATACATGTGAAAAGAAGAGGTGACAGGATGTAAATGGAAAACTTTTACAAGCCATATAGCTGTTTGTATAGATATTCAGGTTATCTGCTTTTATACTTGTCATTGTTTTGTGTTTTTTATAGGGGGAAAAATCATTGGGTCCCATTTCCCTATTGAGCCTTTGGGATTTACATGCAGAACCCCCTCTAGCATTAATGAGTTACCTGCATAAATTCCCTGGCAATCGATGGGCACATAGACCTTGTTTGGTTATATTAATTATTCCTCACAGAACCTTGACACTGACATTAAATGAGGCCTTAAAAAATCTTGATGAAGGTCTTAAGGTATCTTTTACTGTTCAAATATTAGCATTGCAAAAACTATGTCTGAGGCATTATTCATTTTGTGGTAGCACAGGGAAGGAGGGGATGAGATAAGGAGACAGAATGAAGGGCACAGGGAATGAACTTTCTGATCTTAACTCCTTATTGTCTCGAGACCAGTTTTCCCACAAATAAGTCATAATCTTCAAATTGTGATAATGATGAAAATAAATGCTAAAATCATAATGAATTAAAGGAACTGAGTACGTTGTTTTCTCCAGATTGGTGTTGAATATGGTGTCTTCTCCAGAGGCCAAGTTTTGTCCTGGCAAATTGTTGGTGTTTGCAGGTGAATTCCAAAATGTCAGTTAAAAAGACCCAAAGAAGTGGGCTTTAGAGAGGAGAAGGAGATTACTGGCTAGGTATGTTGCAAAAATAACTGGTGAGTAGGTACTTATGGAACAGACTGGGAAAATGGTTTTAGGTCCAATTTTCCTTTATTCCCAGTAAAACTTCTTTTACTTAGAAGGGGTATAGAGGCCGGCCCGGTGGCGCACTGCTACAGTGAGCCGCTTGGGAGTGCGGTGGCGCTCCCACCGAGGGTTTGGATCCCACATACAGACCGGTTC
>NW_007726434.1:104939-106878 GCF_000696425.1 Galeopterus variegatus
AAGGGGTATAGAAAGTTCTGATTAAGCAAATGATCTAGTTAAAAACACTTATTATTATATATGAATTAACAGCAATCAAACAACACAATTAATATTAAAATTACAAAGGATTCCACATTATCATCCTTTGATAATTCACAAGGAACTTTTGAATCTTGGAGCTCTCATTAGGAACTTGAGATATCTCTGTGCTGGAGTGTGGTTATTAGATAAATGGATGGTAATTAGAAATTTCTGACTGGTAAAATGGCAGCGAATTAAAATTTGTTTGGATCCTTTTGGATCAGAAATTATTTATTAAATAATAGTATTCCATGATACTCTTTAGGTTTTTATAATGCTGATCATTCTGAATTATCTGTTCACTTTCTACATTTTTTCCCCCTTTGCTGGTTAGTGATTCTTACTGTGCTTCTCCCCAAAGTTGTATTTAAGTTCATCCTTTTCTTCAGGATCTGCATTTTCTTGTGAATGTATCCACTCTCATGATTTGAAATATTCTAGAACATTTAGCTCTAAAAAGCTAAATCCGAAATCTTCGTTTCTTCCTTTGTTATCATACCTCCACTTACGCATTTGCAGAAGTGATTTGTTAAATACTTCCTATCACTCTGCTCTCTCCTTGTTACAAAGAACACTACAAAGTCCAGGAAGAAATGATTCTTGCCCTCAATGAATTAAATTTAACCTACATATGAGCAAGGATTAATTACAATTTTACACTAGGTGGCGTAGAGCTATCTATGGCTGCAGTAGGAGCTTAAGGGTGGGTAAAAACAACTTCATCTCGAGTGTCTTACAGTGTATAATGGGGCTTTCATTCACATGCAACTGAATTTTCTGAAAGTCCTTTGAGGTATAGGTAATGTCCTTTAACACAAAAGAGGAAACTGACACTCTGTTAAGCTGTTATCCAAGTGACACAGTTAGAGTCATAAACCCAGGACATAAACTCAGGTTTTCTGGTTTTATTCCAGTGTTCCCTCCACTCTATGTCCTGGATTCAGTGCAAGATCAAGTGTCTGGACTCCACTCTCTGCTTGGATTTCCAATTGTCTCAAACTTGCATAACAGTGGATTCTCTTGGCTTTCACCTTTTTTTTATGTCATTAGATTTCACACACACACACACACACACACACACACACACACACACACACACACACACACACACACACACACTCTAGAAAGATAGATAAAATTAAGTATCATTCCCATGCTAAAGATGATAAAGCAGTGGTTGAGAAGTGAAGTCATGTGCCTAAAGTCGTTCTGGAAACTCATACCCAAGCTGGGGCTGGAGCCCAGTTCTTTAGATTCTCTCAACCTATCAGAGGCAAATAGGTGAAGCACTTTCCACCCACAAGTAAATCCTTCTAATTAAATTGATAACTGGACAATTTAAATAGTGCTTGAGCTGGTTCTCCTGTGTCTACCCTTGTTCTCCTGGTATATATTCTCAGCACAGGGATCCTTTAAAAACTGAAGTCAGTTCATGTCATTCTTGTTCAAAACTCTACAACAGGTTCTCACTTTCTTTTTAACTCAGGGTGAAAGACTAAGTCTTCACAGTGGCCCCCCAGGCCTCACATGATCTGGCCATGTCAAGGCGTGAGTTCCTCTCCCTGTCCTCACTGGGCTCCAGTCTCACTGGCCTCCTTGCCCTTCTGGATCTGAAATATGCCCAGAGAGACCCTGGATATTTGTGCCACCTGGAATGCTCTGACTCCAGTGCTTTGATCCTCTTCATTAACGCTTTCCCTTCCCTCAAATCTTTTCTCAAATTTCACCATCTTTATTGATACCACAACATCCTTACTTACTACTGCAAACCACCCCCACAGCACTCTAAAAAATAGCCTTTTTACTATTTATTATGCAACCTCCATGACGGCAAGGGTGATTTCTGTCAAGTTTACTGATATGTGAGAATCGTAAG
>NW_007726434.1:107675-109449 GCF_000696425.1 Galeopterus variegatus
TCTCTTTAGTCTATGGACTGGACACACTGGGACTGTCTCAAACTCTTTCCAGTCCTTCATGCATCATATCAAAAGCCCCAGCAAATACTCTTAACATACTTCAGAGTCTCTCTAGGAATTACTCTCTTCCCCTGCCCCGTGTGCCACAGCCAGCACAGGAGCAATTGCTCTCTGATCATGTCCAGCCTCCTCCTACAGCCCCTCTACCCCCAAATCCATTTTACATATGACCATTGGATACACTGATATGCTTAAACAAAAAAAAGGCAGAACTTATATGCATCAACTGCTCCCTAACCTGCCTTGGTCCAGATTCCAATTCTGTGCCAGCCACACCTACCGCCCGCCCCTCCCTGCCCTCGGGGCTCCCCCTCTCCTCTGCCTCCAGCCACAGCACAGGCTGCTCACAGCCACATCCTGGCCCCTGCTTGGCTTTTCTGCAGCCACTCCATGGAACATCCTGTGCTTCCCAATCCCACCTATGCTTCAAAGCCTAACTTCAGCTTCACCTTTCCCTGGAAACTTAACTATTTTAGCCCATTTCTCCCCACTTGGATTACCAGCTGCACATACTGTTTAACAGTTAGTTATTCTCTATTTCTGTTTCCTAAGTGTTTTGTCCCTTGTTTGATTAGTAGCTCTGCAAAGACAGAACCTTAGACTTCCTATTTTATACTTCTTTTATCTTTATCTATAAAGAATTTTATAATTCCTTTAACTCTCCCTTGTGTAGTATGGGTCACAGAGTAGGTACTCATTGATTCATTGATTGATGCTTATATTCTTCTTTTCCTTGTATATGTACTTTACTATGCTAGTTGTAGATAATTGAACATTTCAAATGATATATTTTGAATGATATCCTAAATTTATATGTTGTTGGCAAGTAATGGCATTTTTGCAGTTTTACTGATAAGGTATATATTAGGATAAATGTGTATTTAAACTCCAGCCTTATCTAGTATACAGCATGTTTACAGCACGTCTAAATGTAGGAAACCATACGGCTTCTACCAGTGATTAATTGAGTCTTGCTCTTCAAGTGTGTGTGTGTGTGTGTGTGTGTGTGTGTGTGTGCGTGCATGCGCGTGCGAGTGTTTCTTCCTAAACATCTAAAGTGAATTCTATCATTACGAAGTCACAAGATATGTAGATATTAGTGTAAAAAGCACTTAGGAAATAACTAGATAAAGAATATAATCATTAATCCAACCAACAATTAAGAGTCTTTAATGGTATATTCAGGCTTTATCACGAAAGCCTTGGTAATACACAGCAATAAACCATATTTGCATGATATAAGCTTAAAAATGGCCCATTCTCTGATGTTTTTCAGCAACTCTGATTTTATTTTACAAAGCTTTGAAAGAAAATGATCACTCCTTTCACTGTCCATGGGTTAAGCTTTGAAGATCTGCATTCTGCCATCTTGTCTTCTCTTGATGCATTTTGAAAGTCAGACAATTTTGGCTCTTGGGGGTTGTGAGAGACCACTGGGTAGCCCTCTGCTGCAGCACTAAACAGTGAGTGGAAAATACTAACACTGTTCAGAGCAGACCCCTCACTCATGAAACACGTTCAGGGACCAAGTTCTTTTCCCTTCCCTCCATAGTAAAAGCCATTCTAGGAGTGGGTTTTGGACTGTATTATTTATTATTTTGGACACTCCATGTTTCTGCTTCCTTTAGTTCCTAGGACAAATGAAGCACACCTGATTATTCTGGGTATTGAATCTCATTTTTTTTTTTTTTTTTTGTCCTTTTTGAGACTGGCT
>NW_007726434.1:110186-162050 GCF_000696425.1 Galeopterus variegatus
TATATAGCATCCGAACCCGCGGCGGGAGCGCTGCTGCACTCCCAGCGCCGCACTCTCCCGAGTGTGCCATGGGCTTGGCCCTTGAATCTCATTTTAATGTCCTCTTTCTCTTTGCCCAGACTCTGCTTTCTTGGTTCATAGAGAATTTTTCTCTCCTCCTGTAGAACCTGGATTCTGAAATTGTGGCCCCCAGACCACAGTAACATCACCTGGGAGCTTGTTCTCTATGTAGAATCTCAGGCTCCATCCCAGACCTCCTGAATCATAATCTGCATTTTTAACAAGATCTCCAGTTGTTTTGATTTGTATGCACATTAGAGTTTGAGAAGCCCTGAGTTTCTTTTAGGGATACTTGTGTGGCAGTAGAGCCGGCCTCAAGACTGGCAGGCAGAAGGGACCTCACAGTCCCGTTGTCCATCACTCGACCCCCTCCATGTCCTCAACCATGTGAATCTCCCTGCACTCTAGTACTTCAAAGCATGTTTCCTGAGCGTGGTGGATCCGTCACATGGCACAGGTACGTCGGCATTGACAGAGGGCACTCTTTTTTCCTAGCCAATTATTCGACACCATTTAGTCCTTCTGATGGAGCCTGGGTTGTGAGAGGTGAGGACTTTTGGAAGGGATGCAGGATGGCAGCTCTTTCCACTTGTGGTCATTAAAGTTCCCGTGGTGCTTTTTGTGAGAGAAGGGATTGTTAACCTCGGTGTCCTGGCTGACTTCCAATCTGTGTAATTGCATGCAGCCTACCTAAGTCCGCTCTGTTGTTTCAATTAGGTAAAGTATTGTTCACTTCTTGTACTAAACTGCTGTGTTGTGTGGCTACAGACTGCTAATTAGCTGGTGTTTTTCAGGTGGCTGCGTTGGTGATGAGCGAAACGCTTCTCTCTGGTCATCTCCTTCTCTGCCCCCACTCTTCCCAAAGCCCGCAATCTAACACACAACTGCGTGCCTGTTTTCTTCTGTGTTACCATTTCTTTGATAAAAGTGCTTTGGGATCAGAAATTCTTAGAACATGACAATGAACATTTCTTTAGTTTCTCTATATAGTCACCTGCTTCTAGGCTTAACTGGTCTATTATAAGGTGCTGAGGGGAAACCCATGCAAAGAATAGAATGTGATAAGGGATGGATTAAACAGGCCGCCTTCTGCCCAGATGAAGGGTAAATTCCTGCGATTGCCAGGGAGGTATGAATTGCTTTAAGAGCTTGGCAGTCTAGGAATTGGTTATTTTCAGTGTGATATGAAAAGAGGGTGAGGTCAGGGAGAACAGGGCATGCATTTTATTTCTCTTTTCCCACTAGCTAGAAAAATATAGTGGGACCTGTAAACTACCAGTCAAATGCCTCAATATCTCTGTGGGCGACAATACCCTACACAGGAAATGTGGCACCAGGGGAGAGAATGAAATCCCTTTCGTTGACTCAGAGGTCAGCAGGAGGAAAATACTTCTGGCTCTGGAGTGGCAGTCAGAAATGAAAGAGGAATGGAAAGAGATGGGTAAGATGGATAGAGCTGTCTCTCATTAGAGGAGAGATGTGTTTGAGAGTGGAATTTTTTCTGAGATGTAAAATAATTGCTAAAAAGCGTCCAAATGAAAAAAAATTCAGATTTAGGTAAAGTATTACTATGCATGTCTATGTGAGCAAATTTATTCTGTTTTGATGCCCAAGAGCAGAGACACAAATTAATCAGATAAAAGTTCCTTTAGGTAATTTAAATAATCTTTTCATATCCCAAGCACTATGGGGGACAAATAAAAAATCAATGAATGAAATAAATAAATGAGTGAATAAATTTGATAAGGGAAGAGGTACGTGTTGATCATCAACTCAGAGAGAGCAGAAAAAAAGTACTTTTTGTTTTTGTTTTTTTGTTTTTGTGCCAGAGTACCAATGCCTATTACTCTTTGCAATGGTTCTGTCCCAAACTGTTGTACTTGTCTTTTTAAAAATGGAAGAGCAGGGGTTTCCTGAATCCGATGGATGGACTGACTAAATGCCTATAAAAGAGAGGCTAGTTTGCATTTGGGGATGTAGAGCCAGAAAGTTGGAACTGAGAATGAGATTGAGGGATATGAACATTCTCAGATATGGGCAGGGAAGTTCCCAGATGCTAGGAGTTGGGTTTCTTTCCTGGTACAGATGTCTTCATTTCCAGCTCAGCATCAGTCACATAATAAGTAAGTTATTAGTTCATGAATAAATGGGTGGATGAATGATGCCGGTAAGGATGTTTTAACAGTGAAGAGAGTTCTCAGAGCAAGGGATGAGAGGAAGAACTTGAGGATGAAGATGATACTGGGAGGAGAGGCACCGAAAAGAAAGCGAAAATATACTAGAAAGCAGCTTAGTTAAAAAGAATGTGGGTAGGACACAGAAGAGGAGAAGAAATTACTAGAAGTGAGAAACAGGAATCTCTATACAGGGCCATATAACTATAAAGCTGGTGAGTTCTGCATGTATGTTTAACTTTCTTTTTACATAGTAATAAATGAACCTGGGGAAAAATTAGAGACCAAAAAATGTCATTGAGCCAGAGATAAAACAGACTTAAAAATTCTAATCTTGAATTTGAGCTCTGCTGTTTTGTAGATGGTTTCAAAAGTGATTTTCCCAAAGGCCTGACCCAAACAGCCCCTAACCTCCTTTTCTAGTCACCCAGAGGCTCTCTTTCAAGTTAAGCCCAGGGTTTTAGTTGTACACTCCTTCAACCTCAAGTGTGGGTTGCGTCTGCTTCTGGCCACAGACTAAAGATTATTTCTGGCCAAGGTTTCCTCCTGTCCACTGCTAACATCCAGTCTTTTCTCAGCCTAGACATTACAGTCTTCAGATCTAAAAGCTCATATACAATCTGCACTTTTTCTTGTATGAGGGAAAAAATACCCAGTGACATGGGAATCTGCAGATACCCTGTGCTAACTATTCCCGGATGTCATCCTGCAGCTCTAATTTTTGCTTTCTCCTCGGCATTCTGGTTACTGCTGCCGGACTTGTCAGCACCTTGTCACTGCTTCCTGTTGCGTGGGCTACCATCGGACTCTGTGTTCCTAACAATTATCCATAAGAAAAAAAAAACCCACGAAATACTTCATGATTAAAAAATATATATATATTAACAGGTAGAAAAAAAAGAAGCTACTTTAAAACATCTAGTTTCCTGAAGCGAGTGCTATTTGTAAATGCTGCACAGCCTCGGCTAACTGTAGTGTTGTCTTATCTTTTCCAGTCCTGTGATGCTCTTTTGTTCATGATGTGACAAGGACATAGGGAGCCGATATGACTTAACTAAATAATATACAAATGTCAAGAATACTCCCATGTCTTGTGTACAGGCCAGAATAAATTACTCAGATGGAATGTTTTGCTTTTCTTTTCAGAGAACAATCCCACAGTTTACTAGGCATTTCACTGACAAGAAGTGGCTAAGAAATATTATTAAAAGTAACCTAGTTTAATGTAGGACTAAATGGCTGAGGATTTCACTCGGGTTCAAAAGACCGAGGCCTGGAGAGGAAGTTGACAGGCAGAAAGCAATGAGGAATTAGGCTCATCCTGGAATTCTTATGGGGAGAAAAATAAGTCCAGTAAGAAATGAAAACGAGGGAACTCATTTCTCAGAATTAAAGGTGAACCGAAAGGAATTGGCAGCTGCCTGAACATGCCAGCCAGAGAGGCCACGGTATCTGACACACGTGACAGACCGAGAGACAACGGCAACGCTCCCCAAACGGCTCGCCTGCAGGGCTTGCCAGGAAGCCAGATGCTGCTTCTGGAAGAATATCTTCCGTGGTTGGGCATCTGGGTTCAGTGCTTTCCATTTAAAGAGGAGAAAGAAGGTGGTAAAAGGCAGCACCATCACTGCCTTTTTAAAAACGTGCTCTAAGTATGCATATATGTGTGTGCATATGCGTGCACACACACACACAAGCATTAATGAATGTTGACATGGAACGTGTTTTTAAAAAGAACCCCTAAAAATGAAACTTTCCCCAGTGCTTTTTAGATGGAAAGCAATCTATTAGAGATGCGGGGGGGGGGGGGAAAGAACAGACACCAAGAAAACCCCTTATATAAATAGGAGAATTCACTCACAAATTGGGATTAATTAGGTAATTTTATTTAAAAGGCTGGGATTATAACTGGTGTTCAGTTAAAAAAAAGGGAATTTGAATGGTGGGCCTGTGCTTCTATCACTGGAATTCCTTTTTTAATTGAACACCGATTGCAGAGTTGGCTCGTCTTTCTCACTCTTTGTTTTACCATTCCTTCTTCCCTGGAAACACAATTGAGTATTGGTATTGGCAAGAAAGCAGAGTGTGGTCTAGTGGACTGGAAATCAGGTGACTCGAGGTCTGGTTGATTTTTTTCCTCCTTTCACGTTGAATTTTGCTGTGTCTATACTCCATAAAACAGGGAAACCAAATTTCTTTACACACTTAAAAGCAGAGGGCAAGCTTTTGTAATCAAGGTGATTTTCTTTTTTGGGGGTGCTTCACCTAATGTTAAATAATTTAAGGTAGTATGAATCAATATTGGATCTGAAACTAATGGTGGGCAGAGAGGTTGGGGTTGACCTGATAGGAGATAAGTGTGGCAGAGGTTCTTTAATTTAGTAGTGAGAGTTATGGCCAAGGATGTAAACACAAATTTTTGTATTCCAGGATCCATTACTAATCCCAGATAATCAAGAAATCAGAAGAACTGGCAATCTCATCATGTTCTGCAGTCATTGATTGAACAGGCTCCAAGTCATTGGTGGGTGGTCACAGATGCCCTGACCAAGGCTTCCTCATGGGGCCAGCCTCTTTTAGCACTGCTCATTGTGCTTTCGTCCTCTTAATGGGAAGTCTCAGTATTAATATTGTCTCTTTTACAATAAGAAGAGCATTGCTCTTCTCTTCATCATGATGAAAAGATAAACATCAGGTGAGGGGAGATAAACTTGAGAGCAACAATTTACTTACCAATAACCTCAAAATGGGATAGTCCCTAGTCCTAGTCTGAGATTCAGGTTTCTAAAATTCCAGGCTATAAGAAGTTGATTTTACCTGGAACCACTCACTGTTTATTAGATTATCATCATCTTATTCAATGAAATCATGTGATTCTATTTATTCAACAAAGAGTATCTACAATGTGTGAGATACTACACCAGCTCTGGGGATATAGTAGGAATCAAAATGGCACAAATTCCTGCCCTCCTGGAGCCAATGGTCTAATGGCAGAAGGGGTCAGGTCAGTTCTTTATAAGTTCCATTGTCTTCAATAATTTCAGGACCTGACTATGCTATAGAATATCATTTTTTCCTGCTAGATTATTATATTTACTCCTGTGATTTTTTCGAAAGCTGAAAGATGAAGGTAAGACTAGTAGCTGGTCATGGCTGGAAATCTTGCCCAATGTTCTGTTATGAGAATTTTTTAGGCCTCCTTTGTGGAATTAGTTTTAATAACAAAATATAATACCTCTGCTCTTGCCAAATTTTCTTTCTATCAATATGGATATCACTCGCAGACTCCTTTCCAGGCGTCTCTTCCTTTGACTAGAAGATTTTCTAGAAGTCTCTAGAAATCTGTTCTCAACTCTCTTTGAGGTTCATGCTTTCCCTTGGGTTATTCATGACCTTATCCCATTGCCATCTTTAAACGGACAACTCCTAAATTTATACATAGATCTCAATCACCTTTCTTGTAGTTCCAACATGTATTTCTCCCCCTCTACTGGACTTTGCTAATAGGTTATAAACAGTGACCAAATCACATCATGGCTCCAAAATTTCAGCGTCTTTATGTCTCCAATTTGGTTCTTTTCTTGCCTGTGAGTTAAAGATATCACCATTCACCGAGTTCAAAACTTGATGCCATCTTCAAAGCCTCCTTCTTCCTAAGCTCTGGCCGCCCTTGGTGAGCACGTCCTGTTGAATCTCCCTCCTCAGTGCCTGTCGTTTCCAGCCCTTTCCCCCACTCTCCTCGCCATTTCCTCAGTTTGGCATCTCTAGCTGGCCTGGTTCACCAGCCTCTTAACTTTTCACTACCTCTGGGGTTTCCCTCTGACAAGCTATTCTTTATTCTTCTACAAAGTGTGATCTTTATAAATACAGGTATCATCGCCTTATCTCCCTGTTTCAGACGCTTTGGTGATTTTCCTGATGTCGACAGAAAGAATCTCAAACTCCTTAGCACAAAGCATATGCTGTTCTTCACAACGTGTTCAGCACGTTCCAGGCTCATTTTCTGCTACTTCTCTTCGTGTTTCCTAATTCTCTCATCACTCTAGAGGACTCGGGATTTCTTCACCACATCCTGCTTCTCCTCCATGCCTTTGTGCACAGTATTCTCCCTGCCAATAGCAGGCCCGTTGCCTGCCAAAAGGACCTCCTTACACATAGCCTGTGTCATGTTCTCTGGAAGGTGTCTTTGTTTTCTCTAAGCTAAATTTTAGCTTCTGCCTGGTGGTCTCATGGCGTCTTGTCACATCACACCATATTTATTCTAATTGTTTACTAAGTTATCTACCTCAGGAGGCTATAAGATACGTGAGGGTGAGAGTCCTCTTTACGTCTCTAGCATTGAAAGGAGGGATCAGCAGTTTTTTCTGTAAAGGGTCAGATAGCAAGTATCTTTGGTCCTGTACAACTTGCTGTAAGTAGTTAACTCTTGCCATTGTAGCATGAAAGCAGCCATAGGCAACACATAAACAAATAGGGGTGTGTGTGTTCCAATAAAACTTTATTGACAAAAACAGGAGGCAGGCTGGATATGGCCTGTGGGCCAGAGTTTGCCAACCCCTGATCTTGCCCAGGTCAGGAGAACAGCAGGAACTCATTTAAGGCTTCCTGAAGGAATTAGCGGGTAGGATTTTACAGTTAACATTTTCACATATGTGAATTTATTTGACCTATTTCCCACATGAAAAAAAGAGAGGGTTAGAGACATTAAAAGGTTTTCTCAGTGTTGTACTGTTTCTAAGGGCTGAGGTTGGTACTTGAGCCTATGTCTTTTGATTCCCAATCCCCAATTCTTTCCATTAGGTAAAAGGCCAAGATTCATAGTGGAAAAGGATAGGGTAACTTAAAAAAATTTTCCTCTTATGAGGGAAATACTCCCATGAGGTGGAACATCACTAACAATAGAGAAGACAGTGATAGATGGGGAAAGTAGCCATTTTAAGTTTTGTTTTGTTTCCTATTATTCAGTGGTAAATGTTCCTATTCAAATGTTAGATCTAAAGATCTAAAGTAATAATTTCTCTCCCGTTTTTAAACCTTATCTCCCAAAGCCTTTCTCTAGAACAAGGATATACCACTGGAAGGATCACTGAACCTTAGTCCTCAGCTCACAAACCTTATAAATCCTGTGCCAAGATGTCTCCTAAGTAGATGACATTTTAATGATTACTACGGGGAGTTGGGAACTATTGCTTCACCCTTGCAATCAGAGTAATTAATTTTCTTAACTACCAGGCCAAATCCTGCCACGGGAGTCCAGTTGAGGAATTTCAGACCCATAGGAAGTACATTAGCTCTTCAAAGTGATTAGGGTGCCATTTCAAATACACAAGCGAAGGAGCTATTAAGCTTCTGGCTTATTTCAAACAACTTGCAACCCCTCTCCCTCAGGGAAAAGGAGAGAGAAAAAAAAGAGAGAGAGAGAGAGAGAGAGAGAGAGAGAGAGTAAAAGAAAATAACAATTTGCACAGGTTCCTCATTTTCCAGTAAAAATACCCATGGCCGGCAAGTCTTTGGATATCAGGTATTGTGGTTGGGTGAAAGACCAAAGTGTTCAGAAAAAGAGTGGAATGCCAGAAGACAGCACAGAAAAACACACTCTGCTCCAAAGCACACCAGATCTGAACATTCAGAGGCCTGGGTGGGAGGTGGAGAGTGTCACCAGCCACTGATGATCAGAAGGGCGACGGCTTGTGGGCTTTAAGTCCATTCTTTTACTATATCCAATTTTTTCCCCCGCAAATGCAAGAAATGGCCACAGTTTACAGAAAAAGAGTGGAATGCCAGAAGACAGCACAGAAAAACACACTCTGCTCCAAAGCACACCAGATCTGAGCATTCAGAGGCCTGGGTGGGAGGTGGAGAGTGTCACCAGCCACTGATGATCAGAAGGGCGACGGCTTGTGGGCTTTAAAGTCCATTCTTTTACTATATCCAATTTTTTCCCCCGCAAATGCAAGAAATGGCCACAGTTTTAAAGACAGGGTGGACGAATGATTTCCTCACCATTGTTTCCTCTTACTAT
Source organism: Galeopterus variegatus (assembly GCF_000696425.1). NCBI lineage: Eukaryota > Metazoa > Chordata > Mammalia > Dermoptera > Cynocephalidae > Galeopterus > Galeopterus variegatus. The sequence continues at coordinate 118,443 of NW_007726434.1, forward strand.
TCTTCTATTTCTAGGTCATCATCATTTAAGTTGCCTCTAACATGCTTTTGTGGAATATTTTATTTAATATCCATGAAGACCACAGAGAAGCTTTAAATATCGGTTTACTCTCACAAAATAGCCACAGCTCAACAGTTTCTCCTTTCAATGAGGCATTCAACTGGCATGCTTCCATGAGATTTGTCTATTCAGCCATATCATTTTTTCACCTTGGAATTCTATGAACAGCTGGTCGATTTTCTTAGAGTCAATGCAAAAGAGAAGATTTTTAGCTCTCCTTTCAACCTATTTTACAAAGTGCAAGTCTCTTGCAAGAATGTTTATTTGCACCTACAATCTGCAGCAGATATATTCTCCCAAAGCTGTTTTTGAAAATCAAAGAATGGCATTATTTTAGAAATCATTTTTAATAGCCACCCATTTCTGAGACATTTTCACTTTCTGAATAATGTGTACATGCATGAATATGCATATGAATGTTCTTTTGTGTCCTTTTCCCCTTAAAAATTTGAGATTGTTTTGGCTTCCAAAATGCATGCCACAAAGTAAATCTGGCTAACTAGTACAATTTAGCTCTGTGGAAATACTTTAGTATTTATTTTCTAAATTTTCTGTAATTATCATGTATTCTTTTTAATCTTGGAAATAAAAATTTGGAAAATGACTTCAGCCATAGTTAGAATATTTTACTAGTAGTAATGGCAATAGAAATTCCAATACGTCAAAAGGGTAGTGCCAGGCATAGATGGGTATGTACAGGATTCTAAGAATGTTTACACTGGTGACTGAGGCAGCAGTTACACTATGGCCCTATTGGCTTCAAAATATCTCACTTATCAGGCTTCCACAAAGCCAGTGTTCTGTTGTGCTTAGCAGGAAGTTCTCACTGTGAGAATCTTTCTGATAAGTTAGACAACAGGCAAGAGAACCGTCCCTAGGAAAGTGCTGTAACAGGGATGGAGGCTCTTGACAAGAAGTGCAGGAAGACCTGTGCATATCTCCAACCTCCTCATGCCTGCCCAAAGTATGGTAGACTAGATGATCCTATCAGCAAGCTATTACCTGGAAGTTGAAAAGAATTGGAACTGAGAACAAGGAACAAGATGCTGGGCACGTTGTTAGGGAGTTGGTGACAGAAAAGAGTTGGGATTGGGCTTGAGGATGGGGATGTCACGTGGTTTGTCAAACACATGAAAACAGCCTCATTGAATATTTGGAAAACTGGCTAAATCAGGCCAGTGAGAAAAGTCAACTTTTGGAAAAAGATTCTGGGGTGGGATAAAGAATTTTCTGGAAGCCAGGATATTTGGTAGTAATTTCACCCTATACCCCTTCAGCAATTCTTCTTATATTAATATTTCATTAAAAATTATTTTACATTTCCCTCATTATAAAAAAAATACATGTTGATATATGTTGGGAAAATAGAATAGTTTAGTCAGGCCCCCCTTGCCTCAGGTTTGGTTGGGTGTGGTGCAGCACATTCTTTGTATAAAAAAAATTGTGTGTGTGGGGTTAGTTAGTGCACATGAGCACCAATGTATCTTTTTAGTTTTGTTTCTATAATTGTGTTCTCAAGAGCATGTTGAGCAGTGGCCCTGAACTGCTGGTTGGCAGAGAGCTCGCATCTAAAAAGAGAGCATGTTTACCTTGCTGGAAGCTGCTCAGTTTTTCTTTGGACTTTGCCAGTAGCAGTTGAGTTTCTGAGTTTCTCTTTGGAGTGCCTAACTCTGAGCCATGTGTGTGCTGAATAAAGACTACTCTTTCTTCAACCAAGGCTCCAAGGACCTTTCTTCTGGTTACCTAGCTCATAGACCTGCATGTGAAGGGTTTGTGGCCCAGTCTGGACAATAGGCTTGAGGGGTCTGTGAGCTCCAGACCCAGCCCTAGCACTACAATATATGATTTTTATTTAGTACCTAATATATTCTAGGTACTGTGCAAGAGTCTTTCGAAGCATTATTCACATACTCCTCATCATGGGAATATGTTCTATTATGATCTCCAGTTTACAGATGAGAAAATGGAAGCCTAGAGATGAGTAAGTTGGCCAAGGTTACATCTCCAGTATGTGGCAGAACCAAGATGCACATTCAGGTCTGCCTAACTCTAAAGCCTGTTCTCTTTACCTCAATGTCTCCTTCTATACCACGGCTAGGAGAGAAAGAGAAATAGGCAAAAAAGTCTCATAATTTAACGACTCAAGAAATATTAACATTTCAGTAAATACTTTTACAGTTTTTTCTGTGTGCATAATTTTTCCCACATATTTATAATTATACTCTCTTTAAGGATGTAAAACATTGTATCCCTGCCTTTATTTAAATTAACACAGACATTTCCCCAAATTTAAAAAAAGCCATGAACTACAGTTCACTAAGCCAATATGATGTACCATGTTATATATAACCCTTCTCCATCACTGAACACATGTTACTTCCAAGTTTTCACCAGTGAAAACAGTGCTGTCATAAGCAATTTTATCTGTATAAACTTTCCCTGTCTGTATTACTTAGGATAGAGAGATTAAGATGACTGCTTCAAAAGGTATGAGGATTTGAAAAGTCTTCAGTTTTGAGATATATTATATATTTATAATTTTACCAATGGCCTTGCTGGTACATCCCAATCAGCAGCATATAGAGCACTTGATTCAATACACACCTGCCAAAATGGGATTCACCCTATTTCATTAGTTATCTATATCCCCAATCCTTCAATCCTCTCTCTCTCTCTCTCTCTCTCTCTCTCTCTCTCTCCTGCCTTTGCAAAATACAGAAAAGGGCACCCTTTTAAATAATATCTCCTTTTGCTTTTTTCATTGCTGTCGGGGGGACTATTTTCACAATTACCCAATATTTAAACCTCAGACTTATCTCTATGGCTGACTGGATATGGGGGATAAATAAATGAAAGAAATAAAAATTGTGTGGGCTTTTCCTTCAAAAAATCAAAAGATTTGGACCCTTTCTTTCCATTTGATGTCCCTCACTCCAATCCAACCACAGTTCCTGTGGGAACTCCTGGGTTCTCTTCTCCTTCTGTCCCTTTCACCCTGTACTCTATTGTCATAAACACTAAATGCATCATGCAATTGTTGGGTTTGTCATTTTAGTGGTTCCCTATTTCTCACTAAATTCCTTTGACTGGTTCTCAACCTGCAACTGCTACCCATGAGTAAGCAAACATGTTTCTAGGTCCTTCTTCCTGTTCACTTCATCTTCACTCCACCTCCCTGCCTTTCCAAAGGAACAGGCTATAGGAAAATACATTGGATGCATGTTTTACAGGCATAGTTCTTGCCATTTATATGGTGATTCAAAAGATACCACAGGACCCTGCAGGGCCTATCACTGTAACGTCAATTTGTGAAAGTGGCCATTAATAAAGATTTCTAGTTGATGGCATTTTGAGATGATAGCTTATTCTGAAATCCTGGTCTCAGGCTACAATAGCAGACACACAGAACTTGATCCTGAGCTTGACTAAGAATGAAGACTCAGAACTCTGAGACTATTCAGCCTGTGCAGCCATTGTGCAATCTTATGCTTAATATAATCACAACCCTTTAAAAATTCTAGCTTTTACGGGCAGGATTTACATCTACCATCTAGTCTAACCGTGCTGAATTAAGCTTTCTCAGTGGTAACTGCTCTGTTTTTAGAGTAACATTTAACTCAGCGCTCTGCAAAAATGGAGTTCTGTTCTGTTGACTCTAGAGTACGTAGGTCAAGTGGAATTTTTGGCACTTCATTACATTCCCTGACCCTTACTAAACAAACTTCAAAATATATATATTTGCAACAATTTGGAATAAACATTACATACAAGTGTTGACGGTAGATTTTTTGAAGAACTACCAAATGCATCAGGACTAAGGAAAACATTCTAATGATTCTTTCAAACATGAATATATTTAAATTCTTGTTAAACAATCTTCTTATTTAGTCTTCTCAGGCTTTGATGACATGCCGCGATTGGCTGTTTATCAAAAACTTAGCAAAAAATGCTTAACAAGATATAATCGTGTGCACGCACTTGTGCATAATTAAACCCAGTTTATAAATTGGTACAGGGTGAAATATGGTCACACTACCCAAGAAAGGCTGGTGGCTGGCAAATAACACTTTTTCTCCCCATCTATAATGATAAATCTTAAAAATGTGAATACTGTGAAGTGACATAATAATCTGATCTTAAATCTTAGTTTAAAACATCTATTTCCATCTCTATTGGACTAAATGAAAGTTCTAACAAAAATAAGAAATTAATTTAAATATAAGAAACACGATCAGGCATTAATTGTTAATACTGGGGTTATGTGGCATGGGCATGGAGGATCCGCATCCTTTGAAGGTTTTTAACTAGATAGATTCACTTCTCTGTGTTTTTTTTTTCTTGAAAGAGGATTTAGCTGACTTTTAATTTCTTCATTTTATAGCTGCTCTTTCAGTTGAAAAAAAAAAAAGGAATAATTGAGACCGAGTAATGGATATTTCTTAAGAACTCCAAGACTAGGTATTGAATGGGCATGGAGGATCCGTATCCTTTGAAGGTTTTTAACTAGATAGATTCATTTCTCTGTGTTTTTTTTCCTTGAAAGAGGATTTAGCTGACTTTTAATTTCTTCATTTTATAGCTGCTCTTTCAGTTGAAAAATAAAAAAGGAATAATTGAGACCGAGTAATGGATATTTCTTAAGAACTCCAAGACTAGGTATTGCATAGCATTAAAGAGTATACTTTTCCATTTGTTTTATGACTTTGTCCAGTTAAAGTTACTGAGATAAGCACTCCAGTATTTACTTGTAACTTGAAACCCCTTTTATGGCATATCTGGATCCTAAGGGAAAAGAATTAACAACTGAGGAATGCTTACCTTGGGCCAGGCTTTTTATATGCATTATCTCATTTAATTCCCATAACCACAAGATACGGTTGATATTATTTAATCTGATTTTCCTTGCCTGAGATCATAATGGGAATAAAGTATAGAACTAGGATTTGACTTTATGTTTGACTCTCTATTTTTTTAAAGCCCAAAATCCTTTCACTAAACCACACTGGGTTTTCCACTGTAGCCAGTATGTGGAGGTGACAAGAAAAGACACTGTAACAATAAGGGATGTTTTGAACTTTGAGACAAGTTTCCCCTCTGGGTAAAATAAGAGAAACTACTATGGTGAATTAGATTAAAACACGTTCTCTAATGCAGTGACTGGTTTAGCAAGTTATGGACTATCCATACCATGGAATACCATGCCGTCATTAGAAAGAATAGGACAATTTTAAACAATGGAATGAAAGGCTGTCCATGAATTGCAAAATAGTTGCAGAACAATCTGTGCAGTATGATGTACTTTAACACAAGAAGCAACCAGACACACACATGTGCATGTGCTTAAAAACAGGTCAGAAAGGATACATAGGAAAATGTTAGTTACTTCTCAGCAGGATGAGGGTGACTGGTAAGCAAGTTTCACTTTTTAATGTACATGCATCACTGTTGTTTATTTTTTTGGTGCAACTGCATGTATTACATTCACAATTAAAAATCACGTAATGGATTAGTTGAACAATATGCAGAAATGACTCATCCCAAGGAATGGGTGATTAAGGAGACTTAATCTCACACAAGCAAAACTGCCCAATCTACTCCTATTTGAAACTTTACCAGGCTTCAATATTACTATGCATATATGGTGAAAGCTAAAACCTTATCACTTGTGTTGCACTCTCCCTTATCTGATGACACTGTTAACAGAAGGCAAATGAGTAACAGTCATTTCAGACTTACCACGTCCAAAATAGAGCTGTCAAACCTACTCAACTCGTTCCTCCCCATTTTACCCATCTCTGTATGTGGTACTATCATTTCTCCACTTGCCCTAGTTGAGACCCAAAGAGGTACACTTGATTTCTCCTTTTCTTTCTCTGCCGTACCCCAATCGGCAGCAAATCTAACTTGATCCACCTCCAAAATATCTCCACTCACTTCTCTCTGAGGGTTCCTCCCAAGGCACAGATTCCTCCTGCCTTGACCACGACAGACACCTAATATGTCTCCCTACTTTCACATTTGCAATCCATTCTTTGCTTGGCAGCCACAGTGATCTTTTAACACTCCCTCAATTTACTACTCTTCAGAGGTTCTTCCTTGTACTTAGAATGGAATCCAAATCTCTCACTGTGGTCCACAAGAACCTATTCTAATGTCTGGGACCTCAGCTCTGACCCCCACCAACCGCCCACCCCCATCCCTTGTACTTTAGGTTCTAGCTGTCCTGGCTTGCTTTTCGCTTTTCAAATATTTCAATATCTCTGGGGCCTCTAGGCCTTTACCTTTGCCTTTTTTTTCCTGCCTGAAATACTCTTCTCTTAGCTGTTTACATGTATAGCACCTTATTAATCTGAACCAACATTTTACAGATGAGGAAACTGGATTTCCGAGAGTTTAAGTGACTTATTTGTGGTCTGAGCACTTGGTACATGGTGGGGCTGGGATTTGAACTCATGTCTAAATCATTTCATGCTCTTTCTATGATATTAGATAACAAAGTCAAGATGGCCCGTACCAGGGCCCTGGTGATGGTTCTGACAACCAATCAGCAAACAACTGCTTGTTGAAAAGGCCATGAGAAATAAATCCTTTCAGAAGTTTCTTTTGTAGATGCTCCTTCCTATCTCTAGTACCTTCTGCCAACTTCTGCAGGAAGAATTATGTCAGCTACAGAGAAAATTATAAGGTGGATGCATTTGGAAACTCTTGTCTTAGAGATTTAAAATTGAATGCTGCTCATTTAGGAAATGACTGTAATATAGTCATTTCAGAAACATTTACAACTTACTTAGTTAGATGTCCAAAGAGGACTTTCATGGTGTCACGATTTGGTGGAGGGAGTTTTTGTACAAGAGACTTTATAGTTTCAATTCTTGTGTTGTTGTCTTGAATTTCTGGAAAAAAAAAAATGAAAAAGAAAGGTTAGAAAAGAATGAGATTTCATAGATATATGAGAGAATTTTCTTAAGAGAATTTTGGACCAAAACTTAGCAACTAAAATTTCCAATCAGCAGCCAAAGGGAATATTCAATCTAATTATTACGGAGTTTTTAAATTTTGACTCTGAATTAGACCATGATAACATAAAAGCAGCAACAGTGTGACTTTGACACAATCTTCCTCTTAAGGTCAGGTACTGAATTGTTTTTCTTAAATTTCCTCTTTTACAAGGTGGGGTGGGGTGATTTATGGCTTTTGCAAGGTGTCCATGTCCTAATCCCTGGCACCTGGGACTATGTTATTTCACACAGCAAAAGAGAATTCGCAGATGTGGTTAAGTTAGGGATTTTGAGATGGGGAGACTTTCTGGATTATCTGGGTGGACCCAATGTCATCACAAAGATCCTCATCAGAGGAAAGCAGGAGGAGGAAAGGAGAGAGAGAAGGCAATGTGACAATGGAGGCAGAGAAGAAGGGCTATGTGATGTGGGGTCACAGGCTGAAGAATGGCGACAGTCTCTAGAGACTGGAAAAGGCAAAGAAACGGAGCCTCCAGAAGTAACCCAGGCCCACCAACACCTTGATTTTTGCCCAGCAAAACTGATTTTGGGTTTCTAACCTCCAGGACTGTAAGATAAGTTTGTGTTGTTTTAGCCACTAAGTGTGTGCTATTGTTACAGCAGCAGTAGGAAACTAGTACACAAGGACACACAGTGATTTGATGACAAACATTCTATTGTCTGCTGAATTTTGTGGAAGGACAAAGAAATTCTTTTTATTATTTCTATGCTATTCTTTCTCCCTAATGAATTTTGTTTTTGCTGCAAAATAAGAGAGTGCAAAAAATAAAAATGGAAATACACGTTTTTAAAAATAAAAGTTGTTCAAAACTGCATGCCAGATAGATTGCTTTTCCTCATTTTGTTCCTTTTTCCTCTATAGACATGAATGGCAAAATAAGAATTGAGTTTTTTAGTATGCTAGGGAATTCATCTTACCACAGTTTTAACCAGGGCCTCACCATCTAGAGATAATTATTTATTGAACTTAAACAGTTTATGTGCACTGACTTAGGTATCTTTCTTTTCTATACTTCTCGCATAAGCTCTACTAGCATAAATCTTCTGATGATTCTAAAGAGGCCACTGCTGGAAAAGATGATGTATAAGAAAATAATATGTAAGGCAGACCCCCCACTCAATATCTATTCTCTTCTTTCTGAGCAAGACAAACCCATTGTTGAGAGGATGGCAACGTACTCAGCTAAAAGGGTCCTTGGCAGCTCGAGTGGCCATGTGGCCAAGTCTGTCCAATGAGACTTCAGTCAAAGTGCTTGGTGGGACTTCTGGGGCAGCTGTGTACAGAGCTGATCTAAGTCTTTAGATTTTTTACCTTTTTCTTCTTTCTCCTTTTTAGAATGTAGATGGAGTGGCAATACTGTGAAATGACCTTGAGAATTGAGGCTAGGCAGACTAGAATACACAGCCACAAGGAGCTTCCCTGTATCTGTGGAATAGTTAGACCAGTCCTGTATTGCCTGTCTCTGGGTTTCTTTGACATAAGAAAATGATCCCTTGTATACTAGAGCCTTTGAGGACAAGTCTCTGATACCATGTTAAACACAGTTCCAAAAGCCCAATTCATAATCTCCTGTAAATAGGTATATAAATTTTATACAGTAGAGTCAGAAAGAGTTAGTTTAGAAACTGGCAGTTTCTTTAATACGTTGTTGCAACAGAAACTTTTTATAAGGAATTATAGGAAAATATCCTGCAGAAGATGGTATTTGGCTAAAATGGGGTGGGGGCAGTCTTCCTAGCAGAACCCTGCTTAGAAGCTTTTCTTTTTCCTCCTAAAACCACAAAGGCCTATAAATAATGCCTCCCACAGTCAAAGCTTTCAAAATTGCAGTTATTCTTAGAAAAGTTCCAACATAACATGGTTTGGACAATTGCAAATGAAAGAAACAAAGGGGAGAGAGAAAGAGGGAAAGAGAAAGTTGCAGCATCTCAGGCTACACCAGACCCAATCTTCTCTGTCAGAGAGTAGAAAGCTTCCTTGTAGCTCAGTGATGGTAAAAAAAAAATGTGATGCTTCACAGCACCAGTTGGGGCCTATGGGATACCATAAATTAAGAAAAAGAAGTAAAATAAGTCAATAAAAAGTGAAATTGGCACAGTATGCCCAGGACAGAGCTATTAAGGATGCTTGGATACCTTGTATCCAACAATCTGAAGCTAATACCACACAGCAATGATTATATACATATACATACATACATATATATAGATATATATTCAAGAGGTGGCTGTATTTTGCATAGTTAGGGAGTAAAGATGATATTGGGAAGGGGAAGAGAGGTGAGGGCAGAGGAGGGGAGGAGAGAAGACCTTTCTAATTTCACTTAAAACTTCTGATGGTAATAATAATCAGCTCAATGTCAGAATCTCCAATAAAAGGGACCAGTTGACACTGAGGGCTATAGAAGTAGCAGCCATAAATTAAGCTTGATAGACAATAAGCGGAGAGTGGTCTTAGTGGCTACATCCAGCAAACCTTAGTTTTGGGGAACATATGATCCAGTCAGGGTAGGTTTAAAAGAGGTTGGTTGTTGTTTAATTGGAAATGCTTCAATTTGCAAGGTCATTGTCATGGTGGGTGGGCAGGAATTAAAACATTACCAAGTCTGTTAAGCCACCAGGTAAAAGAATTATGAGCTTCCCTACACAGAGTCAGTTCTCTTTCTCATGTGTTTCATTGCACTCAAAACCTTCTACTTATACAACACTTCACATGGTATTTTCTTCACTGGCTGAATGCCTGTGAATTTCCCCTATTAAACTGGGAGTCTTCCTATAAAGCTGGGTAGCTTTTCTACCAAAATGTAGTGGGTTAAATGAATGAAGAAAGAATTAGTGAATTAATGAAAGACATGAACATGGGTTAGAATAGACAGACCTCAGTTTAAATTCTATAGCATTTTTTTTTTTTTGTTAGCTGTGTGGTCTTGGACAAGTTTCTTACTCTCTTTGAATAATATCTAAAAGGGTAGTTTTATGGAATAAACAAGATAGTATCTAATGTACCTGGAACAATGACTATAAAACTAAGTACTCTATAAATGTCCACCCTTTTTACCCCCTCACCTTTCTGAAGCCCATGCTGGGTCTGGTTCACCTTTTATTTCTAGCAGTTAGCATACCATCTGGTTACAGTGAACATTCAAAATGTAGTTGCTAATTCTTGAACTGAGTTGGTACCAGTTGGTGAAAATACAATTGCTGTGCTAGCCTGACATTACACAACATCCTAAGTATTTTGTGATAGGCTGAGAAACTGATGATCTGATTGGTGAGCAGTTCAATTACGTGTAAGAATCCTTATAAAAGTACATGGTGGTTTCCAAGTCTGACTATAAGAAACATTCTACATGAAGAATATTCTACAGAAATATATTTCTCTTTTTCTTACACACATGCTTGAGGAATCAGAAAATTGGAGAGTTGTACATGCATATTTGTGGTTAAGTCATATTTTTAAGTTCTAGAGGAGGAACTGTATGATGGCTTAGAGAGGGCTGAAATATTATTAGGGAGGAACGATTTATTTTTCTTACGAAATAATCAGAACACAATCTTTTGAAAAGGTTATAGGAAAGCAATGTTTTCCCATTCAAATCAATACCACACCCACCCTTCCATAGCTCATAAAATCAGGAAATTACACAACACTTCTAAGTAGGGGAACATGTAAAAATACAATTGGATACATTAAAATAGAAATGACACCTTTTCAGATCTGGTTTATAGATGTGTCATATTAGGAACTGGAATCAGCATACATAATACAGGAGTGGTTAATGAGCTAAGATTCATACACAGCTTACTAAAGATGTGTCAACTGTCTTCAATTGATTCAGTGAGCATCTGAAAGACAGCATTTTCTATTAATATTTCTTCTCCAGCATATGGTTTCTCATTATTGTGAAGCATTGAAAGTTTTGAAAAGACTGAGCCATCTCTGACTTTTTTACATTATGACTGGAGTACAGGGGAAAGGAACCTTTTCTACTTGGAGAATTAGTGAACCTCTTAGGTAAACTGTATTCTAAGACACTAACACAAAATCTTTCCAGAAATAATTCTTTCCCATTTCATATGCATTTGCGTCTGCCCTCATTCTGTTATGATTTGCTTTTGTATCTACCCCATGCTCTTTATAGCTCAATTTTAGTTCCCCACCTGTATCCAAATAGCCCCTCCAATCTGTAAGCTGTGAACCCCAACTGCATGCAAAACTTTGCTGTAAGTGATTCATTTTCACCATCCAATGGTGATTCTAAACTGTTGCCTACTGATGCCTACTCCTCACGCACCTGTCCTCATCTTCTCAAACTATACCAAACTCTTTCTTGTAAATGAACTTCTTCAAAAACAATTCCATGCTTCTTAGAGAAGTAACATCTACATGATGTGAAATAGCCTCTAATTTTATAAGAATGTGGCTTTGTTTTCTCCTGATTCATGGTTTTGAGGGCACATTTTTCAAAAGATAGTTTATGATACTTACATTTGCATTTATCTGCATGAAATGTTGCTACTAAAACAAGGACATTTACAGCCAAATGCCTTTTAGAAAAGAGATAAGATAAAGTTATGTACAATGATGGAGAGTTCTGCACAGTGAAGAACCTTGGACCTGATGACCCCTAGACACTTTTCGGGCCTTATCATCCATGCTTTTATTATTCTTAACTTATTTATAGCCACATGTTAAATCATATTTTAAAATAAATTCTGCTTTGTTATATAGGTTCACCCAGAGAAAGAATAGACCAGATTCTCCCAATAACCAATGTATAGGGAGTCTTGTTCATCCCACTTATTTACAATTCTGAAAGAACAACTGTATCCCTTTGTTTTAAGGAGGTCAGCAGTACCACAGCTGTTCTGCTTCTGAAAGTTATTCTGGAATATTTAATGCACCCTGTACGAAAAACATGGTAGTCACTATATATCATGGCTATATTTGGAAGAAAGCAGTTTTCTAGTTTCTATTCAATTTTTACTTTTTGTATCATGGCCACTTCAGAATTTTGTTGGACAGACTGCCCCTGCTTAAAGGAGGAATGAGTATCTTCTGAGAACATTTCATTTATTTCAGCATACCCTTCCATGGAACACAAATCTTTGAGGATGTGCTTTTCAATGACAAAACTTGAGTTGGGGATTGAGAAATCATCCAAGTTATGACAACAATTGCTTGATGAATGTCTTTAAATAGCTTACATTTACTTTAGGAAGAGACACTCCAGGGGCAAATTCAGACCTCGCAAATGTGTACAAATACACACATACTTCAAACTCATGTTATAAATAAGAGAAGTGGTATATTATGAAGGAGTCTGAAAGAACTGGGTTAAAATTTTTGCTCTGATGTATGACATTGGGCAAGTTGCTTAGACTCTTGATGCTTCCAGTTTTTTACTTAAAAATACAGAAAAATTATACATATTGCATAGGATTTTTGTAGAATTAAATGTTTCAATGCATATAAATGCACATATATTAAATGTTCATTAAATGTAAGTCCCCTTCCATTTAAAATCTTTCTTTTAACTGTCCTATCAGCCCTGACACATGAATGTTCATAGTTCAAGCTTGTTTCCAACATCACATGAAGCCATAAATTTTACTCTTCAGTGCCCCTTCCTAAAAACAGGAACAGGCCACACTACGTGATAGCTTTATAAATATATAGAATGCTGTCAGTTATCACAGAGTGTTTGGTTAAAATTCATAGGTAGATACAGTAATTATGAACAGCAGTGTCATTGCATCATAAGCAATGAATAACCATGGCCTTGAGGCTAATCCGTATTGGCAATTTGCAATTTTTCAAGATTCTGTGCCTTCTTATCCACCCCTCCCACTCCAAAACAACAGAAAAGCTCTATTTTATATTTAATTAAAGGGAAGGCACTTCTCAATTTCTGCAGATACCTGTAAGTTTGGCTTTAGAAGTTGATAGCCTACGTCAAAATAACTCAACTTGAGAAGAGAGGTATATTACTTTCAGGAAAGACCCAGCAGGAACTGAATCTATGTGACTCAAGCAAGACTCATTTCTTTCTCTAGTGGATATCACCTGACTATTAGACCTGATCACTTAATTTCCATACCAGGTTTCCTTGTATTTATAGTTTGTCCTTCCAGGAGATGTTAATGTTGTGTCAGTTTTTTGAATAAACAAGCCCCTTTAGGAACAGTTTTAAAAATGGGGACAGCTCTTCATAGTCACTAAATATCAGTTTCAAAAATACTCTGCCCAATTTATTGCCATAAGTCCATGGATTCCTTAAGTGAGGAAAGCTTCAGCTCACTGGCCACTTCAGCACCATTTCCAGAGGCAATTTCTGGTCCTGGTTCAGGAGGAACTAGGCCATCTGGGGCATGCTGTTAGGGGCATTAAGACCATCTTGTTAAGAGCAATCTCTTATTTCTTCCCACTGCTATTCCTACTGTCTACCAATAAACAATTAGAAAAATATTAAGAAGAAAATAAATTTATCTATCTCTTAAATAATTTATAAAGTATTAAATATATATGAATATATGGTGGAAGAAGACAATTTTTATTAAGACCTATGTGCAACCTGTGGCAGATACAAAGCAGGACCCTATCACTGTCATTTTATAATCCAGAGGGGAAGATAAAGCACAAAATACCTCATAATAGAGTTTAAATATAAGACGTGTCATATATAGTTATCAATGAACTTTACACCTTTCTTCTGACTGAAGGGATCACCTATGATGATTGTCAAACTCAAAAAGCTTCTGAGATGTTAGCTCGCTAACCAAAAAATTCCCCAAAATTTCAGCAATGCAATTGATACATATCAGTGAGTGCAAAATAATATTTAAACAATTTCTGAAGGTCTTCAAAATTACTGTGCCGAAATTTTTTATAGATCCTCATATACACTCAGGAAAGTAATAATATCATCTTTTCTTTTTCATGCAACTGCATTTATGTTATTCTATAGACTTCTGGTGCATTGACTGCATTTGGGGGCAAGTTTGGAAACAGTATTCAAGTTTTAGGTTTTCAGTAACTTTTAATAGTGGGTATTGTTTTGGTGCAATCGATTTTAGGATAGTAACATTCCGTAAAGTTCACCAACCTGAACCTGGCTCTTAAACCAAACTTCCACTCCTCAATTTTACAGTGATTTTCCTATTTGTCTGAATGAAGAATAAGGCAGTGGCTGACACTCCAGCAGCAATCTTTACAGGAACAGCACGATCTTGTTGTCCTCCCTGGAATCTCTGGTTCTTCAGAGTAATTTTGGAAGTGTCATGGTGGCCAAGCACATTTCTGTAACTTACAAATGACACTAATTCATCCTCAGGTGATTAACTGTGCTGAAAAAATAAAGCTCACTAGTTTATTTTTTAAAAAATTCAGTTCTCTTGTGAACATTTTCTTTAAACTATATTTATTCATATATATCTGTCTTTACAAGCTTTTTTTAAAAATACAAGTCTCACATTTTGAGTCACTTGACATATCTTTCTCATTGTAAACCAGTAATTCCTTTCAAATATTCAAGTAGCTGTTTATATTAAGCATTATCTTTGTACATTTTCATGAGGATGGAAATCCTACAAATACTTTTCAGGGTTTGAAGTTTTTAGTATAAGGGTCTAATGTTCAGCCTCTTGCCATTGGTAGACAAATTAAATTTATAGGGGATTTAAAAAGTTTCATTTGCAAACGAGTAGGATCTATTTCACAATTAAGAAAAATGTAAGCTAAGAAATTCTTCCCCCTGTCCTTTGGGTTACAAGTATTTTTTTAAAGAAAGCATATTAAACTTTATCCATAACCATTCATTTTGAACAAAAGACTCTTGAACAGGAGATAATGGTTAGGGGGGTAGATGGTTTGTCCAGCCAGTTCATTTGACGTGGCCAGTGACACTGAGAGCAGGCCAGAGTTATTAATTAAACAAACATCAAAATTCTTTAAGAAATGGGTTATAAAATAATTTTATGATTCCGCTTTTTTATTCTAATTGTGAGACTACTGTAAAATAAGACAAACAGGCAACATGTGGTAACTTTAGTCAGCATTTCTGAACTGGGAATGATAAACACCTAGGCCTGGCTCTGGCATTTATCAGGACTGAGATATTATTACCACATAGAGTCACAGCATGGTTACTGTTATCATCGGAAAAAAGAGCCAGCTAATCTTAATGGTTTGTAAAGCCGTTACCTGCACTGGTCTGACATTTATCATGATCATTTTACCACATGGGTCCTACATAGCAAAGGTCTTTTATCTGGAAGGGACATCACTATGAATTATTATTTGCAGCTAGGTAGAAAATTGTATGTTGTAGATACCTTTTCTCATTATAAATCACATAGTCACATTGCACCATTTCCCCCAGAAAGCTGCTGAGCCTAGGTTTTTTGCCACAGCTTGCTTTCCTCTCCCCACCTCTCTCTTTTTATAGTTTCTTGAAAATACTAGTCATTCTTTCATTAACATCTTTAATAAAATTTGTGAAGAACCACATATGTGGTAGGTGTACTTATGGACACACTTTCATTCTAGCTAGGGGACTTTCCTGTACATTCTGTAAAAAGATTGCACAGTACTTCAGAAATCGAGGTTGACAAAGTACCTACTTTTTCTTTCTTTTTAAAATGATTATTCTTTCTTCTGACTTGCTGGCTAGACTTTTATCTGTTCTTGACTTTGTCAGTAGAATATTTACCAAAAGATCAGGCAAAATGTCTTATGCTCAATTTGAAATATTTAAAATACTTATGCTGTTTCTTACCTGAAATCCTTAGCTTGGAAGTGTGTTCTCATGAGGAGTAAATCAGTTTTATTTTGTTAGACTGTGAGTTTTTTCAGACTCTGTTTTCTGCTACAATGGAACAGAAGCTGCCTCCAACAAATTTGTTGAAAAAGATGCTTTGATTCTATCCCCAACTACCAATGTCCTAATGACATATATTAATACATAGCATGAAAGAATAAGGATATTAAAAGGTCCAGTGTTTTAGAACCATGGGACCCAGTCACTAAAGTGAAATACATTAATTTGACAATGGAAAATTACAAGGAAAAGCCCAAGTTGTTTACCACAGGGAAGAAATGAACAAATCCTCTCTTTTAAAAAGATTGAGACAACTAATCTTCTGAAAGAGATATTTATATATTTACTTCTTTCTCAAGTGTACCATTAGGAATAAACAAGCCAGAAATTCTACATTTTTATAATGAAGAGGGAGGAAAATTCTTTGCCATTTTTGCATTTAGGAAGAAGCGTGCAAGAAGAATGTGACAATTTAAGCAAATCAAGATTGTTTCAAATGGATCACAAACGGGACTTTGTGGGATATTTTATACTAGCATGTGAAGCAAACAGTAAAATTGAAAGGAGGATTTTCTCAATGGTCTAGTTCTGATGTGTTTTCCCATTTCTTCGTGTGTTTAAAAGAGGTTTGGATGTAGTGTTTAATATTGCTTCTACTCTTTTGCAAATGAGTTCTGGAGAAATATTCGCACATGAAGGAATGCTGATGTGCTCTATTGCTGACAGCAGCTGGGGAGATATGAATGAAGAAACCAGATTCCCCAGTCTGGATTTAGCAAAAATAAACACCTATCATTCCATTAAAAAAATCTTATCATTTTTCATGTTTATGGGCATCATCAGTAGGCCTCTCTCCCTTTGAAGAAGCCCAATATTTTTCTCAAATGACTCCATTCTTTGAGGAAAAACACAAGTTTAATCTGAGGTGCAGTATTTTGTGGTGATTTGTATTTCTTTGCCTACCTTCTTACATTTGGTTCCATGTTCATTTTTGTATTACTACAAATTTTCTCCAAAGGAAACAGTTTCTTGTGAAACATGTTTGCACACTTTTGGGGGCCAAGGGGAGAAAGTCAATTTTGAAATTAACCTGTAATTTTATTGCTCGAAAGGAGCTGCACACTCAGTCTTTAATTGGGTCTTCTAAAACGGAGTATGGTGGCCTAATATTCCAACATAGTGCCTTACCAATCAAATGAAGGGCTGCACTGATTTTAAACAAACAAGCAACCAACAAGCCCCTTTATTCCTTTATTTCAGAATGACTCTTTTGTTCTAGTTTAACATCATCCTGCCATTACTGTCCCCCAAATTCTGTAACCTGGGAGCATTTTCAATAATTAGCCAGGAGCTTTGCTGCTTGGATTTTTCTCCTTTTCTGGGGAACTGGGTGAATTGTTGAGTGCTAATGAAAGTCGGAGACTTCTAGCAGTGGTTGAGCCAGGCACAGCTCGGGCAGACGCTTTAAGCTTCCCACTGTGCAGCAGTGCAAGCTTCCCCGCTGTTATGTTTACCATAGTTTTAATGTCTGTGAAAAAATTCCTGATACAACCGAATTATGTTATGCCCTTTGTTTATCTAATCTTACCCTCCCTGACCCCCAATTTAGCAGATTCCTGTTCCCCTGACTGTTACAGAAAGCTCCTCCTCAACTTTGTGACCATCTTACCACTTCAATTCCTGCCATGAGAGCCCAGGTGCTTTGCAGCCTTGTTTGCAGAGCCTATCCAGAAGTTTCTGGAGGGTTACACACACCCTGCTCTACTTATGCCACGTAATAACAGACATCCTCCTCTACACCACATTTGAATTTCATCAGAGGTAATACTGAAGCACCAAAATGAATCACCTGGCATTGACAATACCAGCTTAAAATGCAAATGTACTTGGTGAAATGCACTGTGTCTTTAAAGAAACCTATTGAAAGACCTCAAACTCTCACTGCAAACTAAATAATGTGCTCTAAAAGTGAAAACAACGAATCTCCATTGCTTTTCTTAAAAAAATCATTATCACACAAAAAAATGACCATTCCATTATATAGTAAATTGACGAACTCACCAAGTGTGATGTACAGTGAAGTTTTTAATGAATATTCATACAACCCTTTCAATCCATTAACATGACGTAAGAAAATGAGGATGCAACTCATTTAGATAGTGGGCGGAAAGTGGAATTCATAACAAAAACAGCACTTGGAAAAGTTTAACTTTAATGCATCAAACTCCAGGTGCCAGAGTTTGAAGAGAATAACCAATAATAGCCATTTTTTACATATTTGATGGGACTGATTATGCAATGTGCAACTCTAAATGGCTTATAGCACATTGTAGCATGGTTCCATCCCATTGGCTACAGTAGGGTGCAGGCAGATGGATGACAGTGACAGGGAGAGAAGTGCTTTTGCTTAGCCGTGCGTTAAGATGCCATCCAGAAGCTCTGTGCACTGCAGACACTTCATTAGGATGCCAGGATAATGGTAAACTACCACTCAGAGTGACACCCCATTTCCTGCTTACTGAGCGCTCCAACCTCGGCAGATGTCAACAATCTCACAGTGCTACAGAGCAGACCTAACTTTCCAGCCACTTTGACTCCAATTTTTTTCTCCTAACAGTGCCATACATTATGTGCAATATGTAATGGCAAACACTCCCCCGAAAACAAAATCTGCACTGTTCGTTATGACCAGAGTGCTTCCTTTTTTTTTCTTTCTTTTAAAGGATGAGGACAGTGAGTTGGGTTAGATAATATGTCCATTTGCTATTCTAACATCAAAATTTCTTGCTGTAATTCCATTTGCTAGTCAGTTCAAAGTGTTAATTGTGTGGTGAACTCTGATTAATAGTAGTTAAAATCTAATCACAGGGGATATAACTGTTTCTTTTAATTAATGTCCGTTCCAAAGGTAAGAGCTTTCAGAACTCTTTTGTTAAAGATTTTAGATTCAGTTTTGGTATGGTTCTTAGCTGTCTGCCAAGAAAAGGCTGACTTGAGCATCTGGATGGTATTTCCTCTGCAAATGTATAACTTGAGACCATTCGCACACCTCCTTACCAGCAAGACAAGCCAAGAGAAACTTTTTTCTATGATGTAAAATCCAAAATTCTTTTTACAAAGAACCAAGGTGTGGTTTAGATATTGAAAAAAAAAAAATCCCCCAAATGGAAAAATAATACTCTGAAATCTATCATTACAATAAAATGATTGATTTCCATTTTGTGATCCTAAGCATCTTCTCAGAAGCTCAAAGGGCCTTGCAAATGACAGGACTAAAAATAAATATCCTCCTCTCAGTCCTGTTATCATTTCTACGTAAAGATGCAAATATAAAGAAGAAGCTATAGGCAAAGGTCACACCCCAAGGAATAATTTGAATGCAAACTTTCAATGTGATGCCCTCCAAAAAGAGCTGATGCAAATCTTGACTTTTGGTTTTAAAAGGCATCCTGTTGGCAACACCTAACCACCTCTTGGAACTTGTCACTAAACATACCCAAAGACAAAGAAAATGGACTAGAATTCTTTAAATAAGTTAAACAGGGACTGACAGTCAATGTAGTGACAAAAAATTAAGAATAAATTTACTTAAACAAATGTTGGACTTAATTGAAAAATGTCAGTGGTGAGACCACCTGAGAGATTGAACTATTGAATCAGAGAGCCCACCTTTCTGAAAGCAGAGAAACACTTTTATCTTCTTCAACTGTCTGAGTTTAGAATCAAAGCCTCAGGGCTTATGCCAGCCAGAACTCTGGGCAGCACTCTCCTTGCTACATAGTTAATGCTGTTTAGAGTAGTGTGACTGCTTTCCTTCTTCCCCTTCTGGCGAGTCTTCTCCCCTTCTAACTACAGATCAAGGCTAATAATTTAACTGAGATAATTTAGAGATAGTGATTTCCATAAAATAACCGTGTTCATTGCAGGTAGAAGGCGGAAAGGAAGCCCTGATAATGGCACATGTTGCCATAGGATTTGTAGTCCCATATGTAGACATAGTGGGGAGGAGTAACTTGCAAAATTCTGTTAAGGATACATTCTTAGAATTCTGATATTTTATGTACTTCATCTGTTAGAGTGTCAGAGAATAAGGAATTAGGATGGGAGAAAATCCAATGTCAGGATAATAGGACGTAAGAGAACAAATATGCGAGATAAGAATAAGGTAAGAGCTGTAATTGTCAATTTGTCATTTGGATATAGCTCCAAGACAAAGCTTAGATTAAAACTGAAGCACAGGGTAAAAGACAAATGCATAGAATGTTGGATACATTTTTACCTTTTGGGTCTGAGTAAACATAACATTTCCAACAAGGTATGACCTAGAATAAAACTCATTTCAGATAAGAGGGCATTGCTCAGAAGTTCAGAGCTCTCACAATGACCATGAGACAATTAGGAAACTATTTGGTATCTTTAATAAAATTTGATACATCAAGGAGTCTAATGAAAAGAATCAGCAAATCATAAGGACAGAATAACATAAGAGGAAAAGACACTTGGATAAGATGAAAAAGATATAGATGACTTGAGGAAGAAGAATGTAAAAACTAAAAAGGCAAAACAAAATTAAACTTTGCATTAAAGATCAAATTGTTACTGTAAAAAAATTAGGTCAATGATATGGTTGACAAACTAGGGAATTTTCCCCAGCATGTGGAGACATAAAAAATGATAGGAAGAAGACAAATGAGGAAGAAGTCAGAGAATTGAGAGATTATCTACAACTTGTAAGTTTACTTGAGGACGAAACCAGAACATTTGAAAAATGTGCAATAATCAAGGACAAAATGAAAGAAAACTCCTGTGAGTTAAAAAGCTATCTCAGTATACAAAATGACAGCTAGGTTCTAAGAAAATAGCAAGTAGATAAATTATCTTGGTATATTCTGGCAAAACGTGTGAATGACAAAGATAAAACATTATCCTACAAATATTCGGACAAAAATAAGACTAAATAAACAAACATTCAGGCTTTCCTAAGACTTTTCCCACTAAATCCTAAAAGAAAACAAGCAGTATCTACTGAGTTTATAGGGAAGAAAATGTGGCCCCCAAATTCCGTGCACACTCAAAAATTGTCTTTTGCATGTTAAGATAACAGAAAGACATTCTCGTCTATGCAAAGATTTATAATAGCACAGCTTTCTTGAGAAGTTTACTTGAAGGCTTATGTAAGTCTACCAAGTGATGAATCAAAATTTACAACTCAAGAATAGAGACATTATAAACAAAACTAAGCATCTTCTTTACATAGTTTGGATCTCAGAAGTCCCCACTGGATTACTTCTGTCTGGGTTCCACTCACTCTTGGTACCAGGAACTGCCTTTCTTGTGGTCCACCCTTTAGAGTTCAGGTGAAAACTCAGGAAGCTTGATGATTATTTAAAACAGTGACTGGTGCTATTCATTTTGGAGTTTGCTAAAGAACACCATTACTGGAATGCTGGAGAGATACTAAACAAGTTTTCTATCTTAAAAATCAAAGCTGCAGAGAGCAGCAGATTGTTTGCTTCTATTGCTAAGAATCCTTGGTAAACATGCTTTGTATCTATAATAATTGTACTGAAAAAACTGATTGGAGGGGGGCAATTAAAGTGATAAAGATAAATCAAGCAATGATAGGTATTATGTTTTCCTGTTATATCCATTTTTTAAAATTAAGTAGGCTGAGAAAAAACAAATGCAAAATGAACAGGTCAAAAGGAAATATCTCCAAAACATGGTGATAAAATTCAAAGTGATTTTTTTCTTCTTTTTAAGAAAAAAGAAAATTATAAATTAATTTTAGTAAATATTTATTTTTTAATCTGTAAAAAGAAGTAATTTTAAGTAAGTTTGTACAATTCCTCAGATACTGTGCAACTATAGTTTTGTTAAGCAGTTAATTATCA
The DNA here is from genome assembly GCF_000696425.1 of Galeopterus variegatus. Classification (NCBI taxonomy): domain Eukaryota; kingdom Metazoa; phylum Chordata; class Mammalia; order Dermoptera; family Cynocephalidae; genus Galeopterus; species Galeopterus variegatus. The sequence continues at coordinate 140,235 of NW_007726434.1, forward strand.
TATGAACTATGATAAGTTATCTTTGAATAGTAGGAGAATGAATGATTTTTTCATTTAAAAATTTTATTTTCCATTTTTGATAATGAGCATGTGTTATTTTGAAAATAAAAATAATTCTCTGTATTTGGTATGTTGATAATATTTACTTTGGTCTATGCCACAGAAAAATAAACTATTTTCACAGATCAAACCATTTCTAGGAAAATCATGTACTAGACTTTCCTCTAGGTGTTTCTGCTGCCGTTAATCTTTTATTTAGTGAATATATTCCAGAATCAAAAAAGCGAAGTCTGAGTGCCACTTTCTTCTCAGGGTTGAAAATACTGGGTGGAGGGACACTTGCAGAGAGAGTATGAAAAATATAAAATGCCATCAGATTATATATTTGCAATCTGAAGAAGGACCAAAGATCCTGCAGTGCCCTGTATGTAAATACATTCTAGTTTCATACTCTAATTTCTGGTTCTTCTTAAATCAATTCTTTTTAAGGAATTTTATTGCCTATTGGACTGAGCCTCTGCAGAGCAGAAAATAAGATCAATACACAGAACACTAGCACACAAATGAGACGTCTTAGTCATATTTCTAAGTCAAAAGATATCTTGTATTGAAACACACATTTAATTCCTGTACCTGTGTCTTTAAGTCATATCAATTTCTCTCGTCTTTTGGAATGTATATCTGTTAAAGTTTTCTCTACTCGTAGAGAAAAATAGAGAAATGAGGTAGTTACCCAGCTAATTTATATCCCTAAACTTCTGTTTTACCCCAATTGCTCTGCACATATTAGGGCCCAATTAATATCTGTTGATTAAATTATCCAGATAATCGACTCATTTCTTCAGTGCACCTTGCATGCATAGTGAGCTGGGAAATTACTCTCTAAAGTTAACATTGGTAGTTAGCTCCCAGTTCTACTAAGCGGGAACATAAGGAACCAACAGTTAAACATTCTAAATGCAGAAGGTGTTATAAGGAATAATTAAATTTTTTGATTTAATTTTTCATCAGAATTGGTGTTAGATTTGTATGGACCACTAAGTTGGAACAGTAGGACACAAGTCTTATCTGGAATATTTAAGAGAGCCCCCTGTTGGTTGATCTTGGAAATGCCTTCTGATTCCTTTCTGTCCTGGAGATGACCAGATATATTTAAACATATGTAATTGGCCATGTGGTTAATTTAGGAGGGGGCAAAGTCAGCCCTCATATTTCATTAACATCATTTTCGAAATAAAATATTTTCAAAAACAGTTATTTAATTTTCTGTTTTAAGGGATGTAAAAAGGCAATATCAATCTCCAACAAATGTAATCAATATGGAAATGTTTTAAGCAGAATTAGAATAAAAAGTAAATTTGTGCATATTACAATGGAATTCCTTAGAGAAGTTGCAAGTGATTGCTATAGTAAGAGACTGGTACTTTGCGAGGGCTCTTCTCTTCTTCCTAAAACCAATTTCTGAATTTAAAAAGAGAATAAAGTTATTTTCTCATATAATCAAGCCCCTTTCACTGGGAGACATACTCCAGGACTTTAGAAACAAACAAAATAATAATAATAAAGGATGCAAATATCCTTTTCTAGCTAAAATAAATTTTTTTTTAAAGTAAACATCAGCTCCTCAAGGGAGATTTCGATTTGAAGACTGTTTATTATATCATTTGAATAGGACTAGACCTGGCCTTTTGACTTTGAACCACTACCAAATTTCAGGCTGTGAGGAAATTGTTCTACATTTCCTGACAAATTGAGTTAAGCAGACATTAAGTGGGCTTTAAGAAAACAAATGGCCATCTTTATCACAGGTGGACACTGATGGCTTAATGGGGCCTGGGCTGATTGTATCACTTCTAATGGCTTGACGGGAAGCATTAGGGTTTTTGCATAAAGAACTGGCATTGCGAGCCCTGCTAACACAGACCTGTCAAGCGCTCTGTATCCCTTTGTGCACGGAAGCAGATGTTTGTATGTATACTATGAACTGGCATTAGAGCAAGCGACAGATGCCTGTATGAATGCCAGGTTTGTGAATTTTTACAGCAGGAGCATGTTCTGAGGAAGTACAGTCCTGCCCTCTATCATAGGTAATTCCCAGTGGAACTTGCTAAATCCCAGCTATGTTTTCATTATTTGGCTTTCCTAGCAACTGGATGAATGTGTCTATCCTGAAAATGCAAGATGAGAGCCCTACCAAATTCTTACAGATTTGCAAATAGCTCGGCTGTGTTTTGAACTTGGACTTTCCAGGCAGTGCTTTTGCACTGTAATCGCAACCAACTCACTCAGAGGAGCGGGTGGTATTAGAGCTCTCTAATTAAAACTTACTTCAATGTTTATCTGTCATGCCTCCCCCATGATCTCCCTACGTTCCACCACCACCCCCTACCCCCACTCCTGAGGAAATGCGACTTGAGTTTGGAGGTTTTTCTTTCCTGTAACATTCAAAACTTACACTCTAGTTGTCTGTCAACAATAGAAACAGGTAGCTTGCAGTCCATTAAACAAACACAGTGCCCCCCTCACTTTTATTTGACATTTTATTTGGCTGTGACAAATGAGCAGCAGTTGGATTATAACATAATTTGTCTTGTCTTTATTACCAGCACAAAGGACACCATTCATTAATTATTCTGCCGTTGCAGCTTAACACTGACTGGAAAGGTCTCTCTTCGGACAGATGGCGGGGACGATGTTATTTATATCAATCAGCCAAAATCCTCAACAAGGATTACTGTTCCTGAGACTACAATGATTTATTTCTTTTTACCTCACCCTCCCTCAACCCCTTCTGCTTTCAGAGATTTCTCTATAAAAACGAAATTTGATGGGAATCTTAAAGCAAAGCCATATTTAACCTGTTAGCTTGCAAAACAACATGCATGCTACATCAGTTTAACTGCATGACATTAGCCGCATATTTTTTAAACTGTTTGGGGTTTTTTGATCTTCCATTCTAGAGCGAAAGATTAACTGAAGGTCTCAGGGCAGCAAGTTCAGCAGAAGTTTGCCTCTTCTGTGACATTGTGTTGCTGTGGCCCATGGGACCCCCCAATAAGGATATCGTGTAATCAAGATTTTTTTTTTTGCCTCTGCTGAGATGAGATGGTCCATCCTATTTGAGTCCAGCAGTCTTTCTGCAAGAGCAGCTGGGATATTTAGCCAAAAGAAAAACAATAACTAAAACCCAAAAAAGCAGAAACATCCTTCCTCCCTGTCTAAACCAGGGTCAAGAATGTCCTTCAATTTTTCCTGGATGCACATTTCTATTCAGTGTCATGAGATGGTTATTGGGGTGGTAGTAGGTAGCAGGTGACTTACCTTGCTTGTTTTGTGTTGCTAATGATTCTGTCCAATACATGCTGATCAAGCACTAATAAAAGATGAGACCAAACCCAGATGTGACATTCTTCTACACATTTTGCAATAGTGCTTCTGAAATGTGGCCATTTTGCCAATTAAAATCTTCAGGAGAGGAGTATGTGTGAAAGAAGTGTACAGATTATTGAGGCTAAGGCAATGAAAGTTTTTTTTTAAGTTTTCTGCTTGAATATAATAAAGAAAATAATGCAGAAAGTTTTTTGTCTTCAGAAATTATTGGTATAACCTTGCTATCCTGATTAGTTTGCAAATATTAAAAGTCCCATCAAGACAAATATCAGCAACATGCAAATACCCTTGCAGGTTGTGATTAAGATTTTAAATGTATCCTTTTGCTTTTAGTTAATGAAAAACAAAGTCTTGGAGGATCTAAGTTGTAATTTATTAAACATGAAAGGCTCCTTGATGAAATATAGAAATGAGATATATTTTGCATTTCAAAGATTTAAGCTGACAACTTACTTGCATGCAAATAAGAGCAAGATTTGTAAAAATATTTGAAAAGAAATTATTCCTGAATGTACTTATTACAATAATGTGGCATGTAGATAAGAGAAACACACAGCATTAAAAGACATTCATTTCTCCAAAGTCTTAAAATTAGCTTCTTTCTGCCATTGTGTATTAATGTTCTTCTTCAGGAATGCAGCATATTAAAGAACTGAACAGAATTAGTAATAAATTTGTTAATTACAAATTTAAGCAACACAACTGTGTTGTTTTCCCAATATGTTTTTTGTCAAAAGCAGAATTGCTAATGCATTTTAATCATTTATGTATAAACATTTGAGGATAAAATATTCTGAAGTTTATCAATTTGAAGAGCTGTTTATTTGCTAGCAAAATAGGCCATGTTATACAACATATATCTTATCATTTTTGCTCATCAAATCCCCATTTGCTGAATGCAAATTTTCCTGGTCTAAGTGCTCTTGCACCTCAATTTAAATGAATAATAGGATCGACTCTATTAAAATCAGTTTAAGGTTGCCATGGGTGACATATCAGTAGGGTTAAAATGAGAAATAAAGGTCACAGATTCAGTCCTTACAACCTGTTTTTTATCATAATGAAGCATATGTAATACTCGACGAGGGCTTAAATAACAATATGTCACTTAGGCAATACTTTAGTTTGTGGGTCTTCTTAAAAAAATCTTTTTTTTAAACCACAATGTATTCCAAACAAAATAAGTGTAAAATTATAGTGCCATCAATAACTCTGGGAATGTATTCAGTTGCATTGAAAATTAGAGAGTAAGCTCTGGTACTCTTACACAAGACTGGCAGATTGTGGATTTGTAAAAATAACAGAGAACTCTTCAAAAAAAGGAGGAGTAGGTACTTTTGCTGCACTAAATTTCTTTTTGTAAGAATCCAGCTATGTGTTATAATCAAATTAACAAAACATATAGAAAATATACTCAAACACTTCATTTGAGAAAAATTTTGTGTCCTTGCTAATGAGATTTAAAAGATCATTCATGTAGTTATTGGTAAGTACTGAAACAGTAGCACTAGACATGGAAAATATCCTGGAGCAAACCTTTTGGTCATAGACTCAGGCTCTTGAAAGCTAAACAAGCAAGACTCTGGGGCTGCTGGAATATAGAGAAACACACATACCCATATATATATATACACACACATATATATGTGTGTGTATATATAGATCATGTTTTTTAATCTTTATATTTTTATAATCATTTCCATTTCTTAAAGTCGCACACTTAATGCTGATTTTATATTATTTATGATTCTCATTTGGATTTCACAGAATCACATTTTTGTTACAAGTGTTATATTTCCTATCTTTTTTTAACCTGCAGTGAAAGAGAAAAAATCTTATTTGCTAAGGTTACAGTGTTAGTTTAATTTTCATAGAAGCGGTGGAGTATTTTGAAGTGAGTAACATTTACCAAGTCATTAGTTTTATGCAAACTAGGAAGGAAGATGAAAGAAAAAAAATTATCAATTATTTATAGATTGTTAAAATGTATCTTAGTGCACTGCTACTGTATAGAAATGACAATTAGCCAAACTTACCTTCTTTAATTAATAATGCATACATTATGCTCTTTGGGCAACTAATCACCAGCTCTACAAATTTGTTTGACACTGTTGAAGATACCTATCACATGGGTTAAAAAAAGAACAATGCTCTACCAGCTGCAGCCAACTTTCAGCCTTCTAGCAATGCTTAAAATGCTGTAGTAGTTCCGGGGAGCAAAATGGTGGTCCTTTAGCTGTTTGACACTATGAATATGGTACCAAGCTGCAGAGTGCTGCCTGCCATGGCTTTGCCACCAAATAGTGCACTCTTTATCTCGAATTGCTTCCTTAGAGATGAAAACCCTCAATCTCTATCTTCGATGTTAGTATGCATAATCTTAGAGTGAAACATTCTTGCAGGTAAATTGGTCTTGCTGCCTTAGAGTTGCATTTATCGTATTTTTCTGAACTAAAATAGGAACATATCATTGGATAAAAGAAAGGACTATTTGAAAACCAAACTATTATAGAAAATCTAGGATGAATGGTCACTGTGTTTACCACAGAAAATTCCAATCAAGCCTGTGATTGCAGCATGTTGTTGCTGTGACTCTCCCGAAACATTTTTGAGAAAACAGAAGCATCTATCTGTAATATTTTTAAGACTGGAAAGAAAGTTCAAGAAAATTTATTTAAAAATTTGCGGGCTTCTGCATCTCCCCACACTTTAAGGACTGCAAATCCAGTCTCCTCATTTTACCCATAAATCTGAAGACAATGGCAGTCACTGGAAAGTTTACAAAAGTTTCACATATGCTGCTAAATTAACATAAAGTCCTGAGCATTCGATTTCTCAGAGGTCATTAAAGCACAGTATCATATTGAGCTGTATACTCAAGTGGTTAACAGGCCAACTGACATTGGGGCCAGGTAGACTCTCGGCTGTCACTGATTTCACCCCAGAGTCACACACACCACGACGAGGGAGCAGCTTGTAGCGTTTAGGAGAAACGAGATGGGGTCAGCTCCCTTACACATGGTGTGTAACAGAATACACTTCCTATCTGCTCCTCTGAAAGGTGTGCATTTTCAAGCGACAATGCCAAGTGTTCTTTGTGCTACAGTGTCTTTGCATTGAAAGGTGATGTGTCTTGACACGTTTTGGCAGGCTACTGTGAAGACGTTTAGAATTTTCCACTAACTTTTGTTAAGATTTAGGAGAATAAGATTGTACTTTATCAAAGGTAGTAATCCGACTTTTGGGAGGATAGGATCACAGTTCTAGAATAAACTGAAAAACATGGATTTTATTAATGATACTCCTCAAGACTTGAACTCTGTAAAATTTCTGTTTCATTGCTTTTTATTTAAATACATACTGACTAGTGGATCTGGCACCTAAGCAGGTTTATCATTTTAAGTCGACTTTGAATTAGAGCTTGAAATGTGGGTATAGTAAAACTAGAATGTGTTTTCCTTGTGAAATCCTCTCCTTTTCAGTTGCTTTAAATGAAATGCAGAATAAGAGTCAGGGTAAATCCAAGGAGCAAAGAAGCCTGAGAGAAGAACCAATTCTACACGTAACCTGAAGGAAATCTTCATTTCTGTCATGAACATTGGGTATCTCCCCACCCACCATTTAGAAGGATTTTTGTGAGTCTTTTGTGAAAGATTGCTCTCATTTATTTAACTCATGCCACATGGCTTTGCTTCATAACCAGTATAGGGTTTCTAGAGATTAAAAAAAATCCATTTTGTATGTATGGAAATACCAAGCTGGAATTTAAGCTACAATTGATGCAAGCTTTCCACATTATAGTATAAAATTGCTGGATTTATTAATGCTGGGCATACTTCAACTATTTCACATTTTGCCTTGGTGAATGGTTACCTGTCAAAATGTAGAACAATTTTTCAAGAATATTCTGTGCCACAGAGAAAAATAATGTGTGGATATTTTCCATGTTTTTGTTTGTTATAAGCAGAGTATTTGCAATAATTTATGGAAAGTCTTGAAATTATAAATATTAAGGCATTGCCAAATGATTTAACTATCCCTCCTTGGCAAATTGTCTTTAAACACTACCATTTTTTTCCTTCTTTCTTTTTTTTTTTTATCATTTACTTGTGGACCAGAAACACTTGCAGGCTCTTGCCCCTGGCCTTCTGTGAGAATGTTAGTTAGCAATGCTCATAAAAACTCAATTCATCAATGTGAACATAATTTGCTATGAACAGAAAGCTCACAAAAGGGTGAATTTGTCAGATAGACAGGTGGCCTGAGATCTCTCCCTGATACTGAATGATATGAATAATAGATTCTGGTAAATGTATGCCAAGACTTGAGCTGTAAACACAGCTGCCTCCATTCCCTTCCAGAAAAACAGCTTCGAGGACGAAAGCACAGGAACCACGGTTCCACCTGAGGACCTAAGCTTGTACGCATACACACATGCACACACACACACACACACACACACCCTCATTCAAGAAATAAACAACCCCCATAGAAAGGGCAACGATAGAGGAATCTTCATGCTTTTCCCTTTCTATGAGAAAGACATTTTAAAACTACTTTGGGCAGAGGAGACTAGACAGAAAAGAAAAAGGAGAGAAAGGAAATAGATTTTTCTAATGGTTCTGGTTCCAAATTATTCAAGTGTCTTATTTTATAAAATACGCAAATCAACAGAGCTAATAAACTTTGCAATATTATAACTCCTGTTTTATAATGAGCAGAAATGAGAGAGCAGGTTGACTCTACGCAGAAGCGCTGTGCTTGAAATCATTCTAGTAATTCATGGCTATTTGTCTTATGGGTTATTAAGTATTTATTAAGGTTCAAATGTAATGTAGCCTTTTCTCCAATTTACTCTGAACTTTAAAAATCTGTTTTGCAAATTGTTTTCCAGGTAATGAACAAACCCACTTAAGAGCCAAATCCCAGGATTTCAGAAGATTCTGGTTGAGTGCAACTTATATTTTTTTAGTCTTTATAGATATTGGTGCATATAGGTTGACCTATTCTGATAACATTTATAATTGGTTTCTTTAATTAGCTGGCAAAAACATTGGATAAGACTTATTTACTTAATACAATAAATCAGTGTTGCTTAAAAAATACATTATTGGTGGCACAAGACACAAATTTAATGGTTATATATTTATTTTAAGGTGTATTAGAGAAGAATAAGTAACACTTAAAATGTATATTTTTGTGGATGTTGCTGCTCAGGATAAAGCTAAAAATATTTAAGTATATAAGTCATTTGATTTTTAGAAAAAATATTTAACATTGATATTACTAAAAATACAATCAGTGACATTAGCATGTGGATCAACGAAGTTTGGGAAACCTGACAACCTCTTTCCAATCACTAAAATCACATAAAAGATCATACGAAAAGTAATTAGGATCATAGAGTCACAGAATAGAAAATAGTGACATTTTAAAAGTTGGTGTAGACCTTGGAACTCATTCTGTTCTATTCTCTAATTTTATGGATGTAAAAGCTGTGATGAAGAGGGATTAAGTGAATTGACCCCGTCACCTACGTAGTCAAGGGCAAAGATGAAATTAGAAGCCAGGGCTTCTCCTAGGCTGGTGCTCTCTGTTGTTAGGAAGAAAGGAACAAACTCAGTTGGAAATGTTGGCATTGCTTTTCACTCACTCACATCTGATTTCTAGAAGAAATACCGAATATTCTACCCTAAAAAGGCTTTCTTCTTGACTTTTTATTGACAAGAAAATTCTCTTTTTAAAAAAAATTTTAGTTTATCAATACACAGTTTAGTTGGTTTTTGTGTCCCTTTACCAATTCATCCCCCCCATCAACATCATATGAAAAGAAAATTCTTAAAACTATTTATTAGTATTTATTTTGGTTCCCAACAAGCACACACTGAACAGAAGTTAAGTTTTGTCTAATAGAAAGCAAGGCCCTTTAACAGGAGAGTGAAAACAGAGGCAAGCATACTCTTCCTTTTTCAGATTTTCTTAAAAATGTATCTCTTCCTCTTTTTCACTTCACTTTCTGCTTTTTATTGTGCCTCAGTTGTACACGTTGTCTTTTCCCTGACAAACTGGTAGAACTTTGTCTGCAGGAACTATATCTTATTTATCTTTGATTTTTTAGTTTCGTAGTTCAGTGTCTTGCACATGGCAAATACTCAATAACTGTTCATTACATGAAGGCACAAATGAATTCAGTTTCTGAAAATGCTGTTAATATTCTCTGACCTGTGGCTCCATTATCTACAAAGGTTATTTCATCCAGTCCAATCAAATCCAATCTATCAAATATTTAAAACCTTTACCAAGCACTTGACCTAAATTAAAGAAAGTTCTAGGTGCTATGGGTGACAGAAATGAGCACACAGTTTTTAGCCTTTTAGCCACACCAACTCGGAGGGGTGATGTGACATGGAAACAATTAAAATGCAAGGCACCATAAAGAGGTACAGATTTCTATGGGGATTTGAGGAAAGAAAATATGATGTCTCTCTGGGATAATCCACATAGGTTGCATTAAAATGGGGCTGAAGGTTCCAATAACCAAGGACCTGTGCTTCCTTACTCCAGTGTCTAAAGATCAATAAAGCAATATACACTCCATGATTTGGATTCTGATATCCAAATTCATGATTTAGTTACTAGATATGCCAATCATGTATTCCAAAACTTGATGTTCACAACACAAAAATCCCTGAGCAGGTTCATCAGGTCTAAATTCCCCTTTTCGTCTCTTTTGCTTTAAGCCTAACCAATTGGGACTCTCGATCAATATCAGAATCATTGGAACCATGAAGATTCATAAAGCAATGAATTGGATAACTACTGGAACCACGCAGGATCAAAACATGATAAAACATACTGAAACGTATCATAAATAGCCTTTCAATTACTTAAAAGAGAAGGCAAGCTCAGAGTCCAGGTTATCAGTCTCACCAGTCTTCAAATCTAAATTTTGTCATCTTGCCTGGCTTGACTTCCAATATAAGATGCGATATATATTACACACAAAATACGTTGACATCAAGAAGAAATGCAATAGAAACATAGAGAAAGAGATGAGGTTTTTGCATTAGGAAGGGGAAAAAAAGGGATAATATAAATAAAGGAGACTGGAATAAGGTCAGGAGCAGAGGCATGGTCTAAGGACTATGAGAAGCAGCAGGAACCTTTTTTTGTATGGAGCCTGATTCCTAGAGGTTTCAAGTCTCTTCTGTCCATTCCACGGGACTCCATGGACTGCTACCAGGGACTCAGTTCCTCCCTGGTGTCCAAGTTCTGCCCTAACATTAGGCAGTGATGGGCACCTAAGAAACTCTAGTCTACATACTCTGCATGTGTGACCTGAACAGCATGTCACCTTTGCTGCTTGTCTCAGCCTAAATTTACCATCAGCATAATACACTGAACTTTCACTTGGTCCCCTTTTGATTGCATTTTTGTGTTGGTGATTACATCAGACATATCCTGGGTCCCTCTAGTACTGGACCCCTGTGATCCTCTGCCTGTTCTTCAGGTCTGGAAACTGTCTTATATTCTCAGACCTGTGGAGTTCCTTGAGCCAACTGTTTGTCTGGATTATAAGATATAACTGCTAGGGTCTGGATGTTTCTGTCCTTCCAAAATTCATAAGTTGAAACCTAATCACCACAGTGATGACATTAGGAGGTGGGACCTTTCGGGAGATAATTAGGTAATGGGATTAGAACCCTTATAAAAGAAGCTCCAGAGAGCTACCTTGTACCTTCTACTGTGTGAGAACACAGTGAGAAGGCACCATTCATGAATCATAAAGTTGGCCCTCACCAGACACTGAATCTACTGGTGCCTCGATCTTGGACATCCCAGCCTCCGAAAATGTAAGAAATAAATTTTTGTTATTTATGAGCTACCCAGTCTATGGTATTTTGCTATAGCAGCAAGAATGGAACAAGACAATAACCTAATCTTGGATTTGCCCTCATAACTATCTGATATATGTCTCCTGATAGAGGCTGAAGTCCTGCTGGTCTAAAGTCTGTTAGTGCAGAAGAGGTTAAATCTTTGGACCATGGAACCAGACAGACCTGAATTTAAGTCTTGGGTCTGTTAATTACTAGTGGAGTAGTCTTTGACAAACCTTGTTTCCAAAGTCTTAAGTTTCACTATTCATAGAGGGTAGAGTCATGCGTGCTTTGTTGTGCTGTTTTCATATATACTGACTTTATAAAGAAAGCCTTTAGCACAGTTTGGGCATATGGTTAGTGCTCAACAAATCGTGGCTGTTGCTATCAATACCTTTTAAAGTTTCCATTAATTACCTACACTTGTGTCTGTCCTTCAAATGTTTGATCCATGATGTGGTGGATTGTTTGTCTGTTCACTTATTCAACCTGTATTTCAGGCACTGTTCTAAGTCTAGGTATTAGTTCTAAGTGTATGTTTCTCTCTCACTGGGTTCCATCCTGTGCAGGTAATTGATACATGTCCAACTACACTCCGAAATTATGAGACATGGGAGAGGTGGTATAGACTACACTGCCTGGGTCTGAATGCCAGCCCTTCTACTGGACAGCTGAGTAAAGTAGGATAACTTTTCTACATCTCAACTTTTCTTATCTGAAAAATAGAGATAATAATAGTACCTAACTCCTAGGATTGCTGTAAAGTTTAAATGTACACTTTTTGCATGCTTAGATTAGTACTTGGCACATACAAATGATTAATAAATGTTAGTTATAATTAAACTCGGGGATTTGAGGCTTGATAGAAATTTGAACTTTCAACTTGGTCACCAACTCCAATATCCAAAACCAATTAAAATTCTGTTTTTATGATTCTTTCATAAAGAGAAGACTATTGCTTATAAATTATATTTTATTCCCATATAAAATTAATACTCTCTCATCCTTCTTCTTTGGGGCGTGTACTGGGAACCGAGTTTTATGCTGCAAACTTGAATGATTCTATGGCCTGTATCCTTGATTTTATGGGGAATTCTTAAAGAGTTTCCTTGGGATTGTACATGCATTCAGCTTCAAATGGAAAGTTGGAATTACTCATCAAAGGATTGGAATAAGAGAGATTAAGCCACAAGTATATCAGATCTCCAGCTTGTCTAAGACTAAAATAACTGACAGATCAACTGCAGAAAAAGGAATGGAGTGACTTACTCAGAATGAGATGGTCATATTGGCTATACAAAAAGGAAGGGTCTGAGTAAGACTTGTCAAAGAGCTAATTGCACCTGCAAACAAAGGACACAGTTAAAGGCATGGGGTTTTAGAAAAGCATTCTGCTCTCTTCTTTGTCTTTTCAGCTGGATCTGCATACATGGGTAATATCATCACAATCAACGATGTCATCTTTGAAAAGGAAGGAATAGAAACTCACACAGAGCTTGCACCAGGGAGATTCTACACACAGTTGAACAATTCATCAGTCATTCAGTACTAAAGCTGTTGCCAAACTTTGCTCTGCATGCTGAAAACGAAGCAATGATCAAAAATAAAAAGAAAATAGAATCAAGACAGTGAGGGAACTCTTTAGGAAGTGATGGGAGTGTTACCTTAACATATTTTCAAGATCTAGATGAACCTGAACATCTACACAATATTTTCTAATCTACAGAATTTGAAACCTAGACTGCATATAAGGTTTACCAATAGTATTAACTATTCTCCATTCTAAAATTACTAAATCTATAATATACACCTCAAACCATTTCTCCTTGATTCTCTTCAACATATTTTTATTTTCTGAACCTTTATCATGATTTAGAGCAAATTATGGTAAATTGCATTTTCTTGAAGATTATGTCAACCAACTTCTGTTGAGCATTTATTTTCAAGGTAGTTATCATTTAGAATTTTGTTTTCTTAATAAGAATGCATACTCCTGAAGGAGAGGTATTTTTTTTTTTTTTGCACTCCTGTATCTGTGTTCATGTCCCTCGCTTCTCCTCTTTCTATTCGTAGTTGACATTCATTAAACATTTATTGTTTCATTAATATGTGCGAAAATGATGTCGGATTTCAAATACTTATCATTTAAGTTAGTTTATATCTACTTAACATGTGTAGTAGGCAGAATAATGGGCCCCCAAAGATGTCCATGTCCTGATCCTGGAATCTATGAATACTTTATCTTTATGGCAAAAGAGACTTTACAAATGTGATTAAGTTAAGGACTTTGATATAAGGAGATTATCCTGATTATCTTGATTATCTGGGTGGGCTCAATTTGATCACATGGGTCCTCTAAAAAGGAGCTTTCCTTGTTGTGCTCAGCAGTAGATATGAATATGGAGGAATGTCAGAGAGATGCAATGTTGCTCATTTTGAAGAGGGAAGAAGGGGGCCATGAATTACGGAATGTGGGAGGCCTCTAGAAGCTGGGAAAAGCAAAAATGAATTATGTCCTAGAGCCTTCAAAAAGAAACATAGCCCCACCAACACCTGAATTTTTACCCAGTGAGGCCTATGTCAGACTTCTAAGCTGCAGAATTGTAAGATAAGAAGTCAATAAGTTTGTGGTAATTTGTTACAGCAGCAATAGAAAACCAGTAGAATGGAGATGAGATAAAATTAGGACATAGACCTGTGTTTCTTGCCGGCCATTGCAAACTCTCTGTTGTTTGTACTCCTAGGTACAATGTTAGGAGTTAAGAGAAAATTTCTCTCAAGGAAACATACATAGTAAGCCCAATATTTTTGTTCTATGACAATTTAGCCCTTTTTTTCCCCAATTTATTATACTTGTACTCAAAAATGACTTCAGTGGCGATACGTCACATGCACAGTTCATTGAGATTTACACAGGTCTATTTCTAAATGAGTAATTTCATGATATCTTCCACTAATAATTCATAAGCTGCACATTTTAGGGTTGATTCTTGTTCTTATGATTTTTTATAAAGTCCACCTCATTTTTTACCCTTTAGTACTTGGCCACGTTAAAGCACTAATCCTGCTTTAACCTCTCAGGGTACTGACCTCCTTTCTGGTTCCCAAACTGCTGCCCAGAAATACAGAACTTAGAAATCTGGTTGAAAGGAATATCAGCAAAATCAACTTTTCCATAAAAGCAATTGGTGTCCCACGGACTGTCCTAGAATTTCTGGGATTACAGAGTAGAAAAGACTTTGAGAGTTGAAGAATTATACTGAACGTGGTGGAGAAAGGATAAATATATTGATACAATTTTTAAAAACAGATGGAAGTGAGTGTGCTTTAAGTAACAGGTTTCACAAAGAGGAGAGTTTGAGTGGAGGAGTTAGCACAGAGGGTATTGAGGATCCCATCATTCCAGGCTATGAGGTTTGCAATTATCTCTATCACATAACAGCACAACATTAGATTACATTAAGATCTATTCTGTTTGGAACACAGACCATGTGCCAGCCCACACTATCACATTAGGAATATTGGTAGGAAAAATTCAAAATTCAGGATGTTGGCCTGTGTTGGCTTCTTCTAGTGTTCTTCCATAAGAAAAATACCCACCTATTGCTTTAATTTTTCTTGAGAAAATTTCCAAGATGAAGATAGCATTAACTAAATTGAGTACCAGAGAAATGGGCAGAACACAGAAGCTAGCTATTAGGAGATGGAAATTTCCAGAATATGACAATAAAAGATCTATTGAATTATTGAAAACTGATATAATTTATTAGAAACAAACAAACCAGAAGAGTTCTAAACTTCGAAAAGGGTTGTATCACCACATAAACCCATGTCTGGCTAAGAAGGGCAGATGATTCCTTAACATCTCCTTATGGGAGGTGGGGGGTGGGAAAGGATGCTGCCGAAGGACACCCTGTATCACGCCTTTCTCACCTGTGACCATGGAAAACAATGGGTAAGTGAGAACCTTTTAGAAAGCAGAACCAGGAGCTACCAGACCGGTCGACCCAGGAAATCACAGCATATCCAGGGCATGGAGCTCCCACTCTTCTTGCTCAGCAGAATATCACATGTTCCTATGGACCAAGCACTACCATATGCTTTCCATGTTTCACTTTTCCAAATAGAATTAAGAAAAAATTAACAAATAAAGAAGAGTACATTCAAAGTGTACAATGTGATGAATGACATATCCATTGTGTAATAATTAATCACAATTAAATTAATTAACGTGTCCAGTACCACCCATGCTGTACAAATGGAATTTGATCCTGACCAAATAGAAATTTTGTAGTTATTTCTTCTTTTTCTGTTCTTAAATATTACATGCTTTGGTGGCAGATAGCTATCTTTTAGTTAAAAAAGTCACATCATATCTGATAAAGAAAAATGAGCACAAATCTCAAATTTTTGGAACCAGCTACAATGAGGCATTGGGGAACAGTGAGTAGTTTCAAGTAGATATGAAGGCTTTGAAAGTAAATGTTTGAATGGAAGGGTGCATGTGAGTGTGTGATAGCTAATGAGTTGGTCAAGAGGTACTGTTGACTGTCTTTGCTACATATATTCCTCTCTTGCTTTTTCTAATGATAATTTTGGTATTGTTCAGCAATTTATTATATGATTAATCATTAGTAGACTCTGGTCCCTGTGATCTAATTCTGCCTTGATTAATTAAGGAAAAAAGTCACTTCTCCTGGCTATACAAGTATTAAGAAATGGGCATGTGATATAATGCCAATCAATTAGGTAGAAGGAGATGTCTGCTTGGGATTTCTGGGAAATGTCCTCTATCTCTCATCAGATGTGACAGAGGAAGGATATGGTTTGTGGTGCTGCTGGTGGTCATCCTACACGTTGTGGGCAATCAGCCTTAGGATGAGGCTAACCCTGTGGATGGCAGAGCAGCAGCAGTGGTATGGGCCTGGGTCTGGAATGTCCACCTTTCAATCCCTGTATAAACAAACTCTGTAATTCACCCTATCTCTGGATTTCTAGTTCTTTGAGCCAATACATTTCCTAATTCCATAAACCCTTTTGAGCTGATTTTCTGTCAATTGCTGCTAAACACAATCCTGTTGGGCCTTACTAATGCCACCTTAAGTGACATTACAAGTGGCAACATTATGGGCCCACAAGGGCATATTAACGTGGCAGCCTAAGACGGCGCCAGGAGGAAGTCGGGTGGGAGTGTCTGTGGGAACCTTGCCTTACCCCTTGTTGGCCAAATATGCGCTTCCTCGCTCGTGAACACTGTGTGATTGCAATAGCTAGGCATTGAGACAGGATGCATGCCCTTGACCTTTAAGCTGATAGGATTATGTAAAAAACCTCCCCTCCCCATTGGCCTTTAAAAGCAAGTGCTTGTGTGATAATAAACGGAACTGCTCGACAGAACCCCCGCCGCGTCTGAGTGTCCTTTAACTGGGCTGGTTGGGGCCGACGGTGTGCTCACCTCTCTTCACGGCTCTCTTCCCCCGTCTCCTTCCAAAGGGGACTGGAGGGAAAGAGGAATCCGGGCCACTCGCTCGTCCACCAAAAGGAACGAGGCTAGGGCTGTTTGGGTCGGCCAGTGGTGGACCTGACACAATCCAATGACAAATTATTTGATACTGACATAAGAATAGTTGGACGTCACTCAGTAATTTACAGGAAAAAATAGTTAGAAAGGTTTATTTCTGGGATGCAAGATATAAATATAATTGTTGAGGGTACATGATTTTGAGCCAAATATTCCTGAAATTATACCTTGCTCTTTCTGTTACTGTCTATACTAGTTTTCTCTGAACTCCAGTCTTCATATTGGTACAATGAAGATAGTAAACATACCTTATGAGATAGTTGCAGAGAAGTAAATGAGATAATGCACATAAAATTCCTGTCATGAAGTAGATGTTCAATAATTGTAACCATCATTTTAATGGCCCCAAAAATGTTTAAGATCCCTTGCTGAAAATTTCTGTGTAGGAAGATGGCTCAAGAGAAATTGAACACTCTAAAAAATGAAATTCTGAGAATACAATTGCAAATTATTCTGATGAGAAAGAAAAAGAGTAGTTAGCTAAAGGAACTGATGTGGCTGCACAGGGATTTTTTTTTTAATGTATATTGAAAGAGAGAAGAAAAGTCTCATAACAAGGGATGCATATAAAAGAGAAGCACAAACCGAGAGAACAGGATCATGATGGTTGAGGCACTGAAAGAATTGAAACTTAAAAAAAAAAATACTCATAATTATGTTCAAAGCTGCAATAATAGGAACAAATCAATGACAAGTGTAGAAGACTATGACATTAAGGGATGACAAAGAAAAAAATAAGACTGTTTAAAAACTGATCTGAGCAAGAAGCAATAGAATACGTGTAATACAAATGGGACAACTGAAGAGCAAAATAACAGCCTACTCATTTTCAAGGTAAATGTTAGTTCTATGAAATTTTAAAGTAAACTTTGAGACATTACAGGCCATGTTGACTTGATTGTTACTTGGTTATGAAAAACATAACAATATAAAATATCAGATAAATTAGATTCATATCAATCTGAATTAGTGATAAATTCCAGGGAAAAGTCTTGACAGTACAAACAGATAACTGTTCTTTAGCCTGAG
The DNA here is from genome assembly GCF_000696425.1 of Galeopterus variegatus. Lineage (NCBI taxonomy): Eukaryota > Metazoa > Chordata > Mammalia > Dermoptera > Cynocephalidae > Galeopterus > Galeopterus variegatus. The sequence goes on from NW_007726434.1 coordinate 158,112, forward strand.
ATGTATATCAGCAACATACTATTTTTCTGTATAAGTGTGGTATTTATTCACAGTTTGCCTAGAAACATATGAGCATGGTATTCAGTTTGCACAGAAATAGCTTTTTAAGATCTTTGAATATAAGTTCTAAAAGTGTTTAGTGGTGATTTTAATGAATAATTTGCCCTGCCCCTTATATATACACACACATACATGCACACATGCACACACACACAAACACATACACATACACGCAGGAAGAGAGTGGGAATCATACTCTGAATTTAGACAGTCACCTTTTATATGGGCCTTGTTAAACACACACACACACACACACACACACACACACACACACACACACACACACACACAAGAAAACATGTCCTAAGTTCCCCTTGCTTGTCCGAAATAAAAGTACTTGGGAAAGTCTTTGTTGCCAAGTTTAAATTCAGGCCTGACCTAGTTAAGTTTTCCAAAGAGGGGAAGGACTCTCTCTTTGAGTTGGTAGACCAGGAGAACACAGCTTCTTCACCAAGAAAGTCTTGGGAAATAATTCACATTCAGGTGAACTGCTTTTAGAAAGCACTTTTCAGTTACCTGCCCCCAGAGTGAAGTTCAAAAGAAAAGGGAGTAAAGTGTTCTCAATCAAGATCTCTGGGCTGTAGCGTTTCCTACCACTGGAGAGTTGCTTGATTCCACACTATCACCTTCAGGAATAGGAAACAGTCATTTCTTTATCCAGACAGTGTTTTAATCTTGGAACAAGAAGCTATTCTCACAGAAGGCTTTTCTTGCTTTTAAAAACACAATCAAATTGGTTCCAGTGGAGTGAGATATAAGGAAGGGCACCTCTTCTACTTCTACACAAGTAATTGGACTAGCCTAATTAGATTGCCCGAGTGTTTAGATACCATGGTGATGGGCACTTTATAAATACTGTATGTAGCTAAACTGGGAGCATCCCTTGTGACAATAATAGCCACACAGTTAGCTCTGATAGGTTAGGAAGATACAAGCCAAATGCTTTGCTACATTCCATAACATTTATTGATAGTTATTTATGTTGACACTTTTAGCCATTTGTGGTGTCTTTTTACTCTAGCCTTGTGGGTAGTGTGGTCAAAGATGACTTTTGCAGACAAAGACATCATCTTGGATGCAAGTAAGCCTCATTATGGATTCTGCACAATAACTAAGAAAACTATTATAACTTATAAACAACTGCCATCCAGAAATCAAGCAGCACTTAATCAGCTCAGAATCAGAACATGCTTAAATGAGGTCTGTAGTGAGTGGAAAACCACATACTGTATAGAAGCTAATGGTCTTTTGATCCTAGAAGAAAACCAAATGATATTCTCTAGTTGTTATAATAAATCCAGAAAATAGCCACACTGAGTGCCGAGTTACCTTGTCATTCCTTTTGCAAACTTTTTTCTGCATCACTTGTCAAGCTGGGGCAACCTCAATGAGAATGACTGGAGGGAAAGAATCAAACTGCTGGTTTACATAGGTAGGAAGAAACTTATTCCTGTTTCAGTCTATGTACTTAGATCTTCCAAACTGGATGGTAATTTACGATTTTTAAAAAGAGATTTGTAGTGTCTTTCATATCACCAGGTAGTAACCTAGCATGATAATACAGTGAATGATATATAAAAGCTAAAACCCTTGCTCCTAAAATCAACTCTTTACTGTGGAGAAGCAAGGGAAATTAATATCTCACAACTTTATGGTAGAAATTATACATTTAATGTTTTTAATGCTTATGATAATCCTATCGTCTGGGTAACATACCCATTTTAAAGATGAGAAGATTGAGGTGCTGGGATTTACTTGATTACTACACAATGCCTCACAATATGTAGTAGAGCACAAATTTGAACCTAAGTTTACCTGACTCCAAGTCCATCCTGTTTCTATAACACTGTGTTTTGTTACCTCATTAAAAAATGCTCCTCTAGGGAAATAGGTTATTACTTTAGCCATGAATTTTTAAGAATTCATATTTTAACTTTTGATTGTGCCTTTGTCCTTATAATTAATTAATTCTTACACATTCATGACAATGTCATTGGATAATATCATAATATACATGGATGTAGTATAGTAAGGTGGAAAGAAGCCAGATTTAGAATAAAAACACCTGGGCTTGAGGCTGACAGTTTAAAATTGTGACATCAGAAATGTCACTTTAACTTCTCTGAGTCTCAATTTATTTATCTGAAAAATGACAGTGCTTTTAATACCTACTCCTAGAGTGGCAAAACAAAGGAAAAATTCTAAAATACTTTAGAGAAGTATATGATGCATTTTAGCACAATTTCTATCAAAAAGGATCAAAATCAAAAGATTTCATACATAAAGCGCTGTTTCACTTATTGGGAAATTCACTTATATGAATTCATTCTACCAGTTAGGATGAATCAGTGTTATACCTGATAATGAAACATTATTATTAAGGACCTGTCAGTATATTATGCTTTTCCCAACATTTTAAGTAAGCTGTATCAACCTCATTGAGAATTATTGCAGAGAAAAGAATCAAAGTGCTGATTTGTATAAGTACCAAATGGGGCACCGGTCTTTTTGAAATGTAAATGTTTCTTCTACTCCATTATTTTTAATGTACTTAATGGCACTGTAATCCAACAAATTTTCCAAGCTATAATTCTGAGGATCTGTTGTTTCCTTTTTTACTCTCATTCCCTACCACTATCCCTCATTCTCTACTGTTGACTGTAAATGGCCAACAAATTCTGTAATCCTACTCCCTGAATATTCCTTAAATAACCAATAGTTTTCAAACTGACTACCTACTCCTGGTATTTCTTGGTGCACCTCCTTCCATCCCCTAAATACTCATGTTACATTACAAATCTAATTTTGTCATGCACTTGTCTAAAGTTTTTAGTGGATTTTGATTGTCCTCAAGATAAAAGCCAAGCTCGATAGTAAGTCATAGAAAATCTACCAGAATCTGGTAAATGACCATGTTAATTCATTTATAACACATTCAAAGAATATTCAAAAATCCTCAAAAAATATTAGCAATCAAAATACAGCAACACGTCAAAAAAATTATACACCACAATCAAGTGGGTTTCATCCCAGGGATGCAAAGATGGTCCAACATATACAAATCAATAAATGCGATACACCACATCAACAAAATCAAGGACAAAAATGCTATGATTATCTCAATAGATCTGGAAAAACCATTCAACAAAATTCAACATCCCTTCATGATAAAGGCTTGCAGTAAATTAGGTATAGAAGGAAAGTGTCTCAACACTATAAAAGTCTTATACAGCAAACCAATTGCCAATTTCATCCTGAGTGGGGAAAAGCTTTCAGGAATAAGAGAAGAACAGGAACAAGACAAAGATGTCTACTATCACCATTCCTATTTAACATAGAATTGGAAGTAACAGCCAGAGCAATCAGGTAAGAGATAGAAATAAAGAACATCCAGATTGAAAAAGACAAAGTCAAACTGTTCCTGTTTGCAGATGACATGATCCTAGAAACCTAAAGACTCTACCAAATAGACTCTACTATATAGAAAGAAACCTAAAGACTCTACCAAAAAACTCTTAGAGCTGATAAACATTTTAAGTAATGTTACAGGACACAAAATCAACACACAAAACTCAGTATCATTTTATTACTCCAATAATGAACTAGCAGAAAAAGAAATCAAGAAAGCAAGCCCATGGGCCGGCCCGGTGGCGCACTGCTGTGGTGCGCCGCTTGGGAAGCGTGGCGGCGCTCCCGCCGAGGCTTCGGATCCCACATACAGACCGGTTCCCGCTCACTGGCTGAGCGAGGCGCGGGAGCAACACCGAGGGCTGTGATCCCGTTGCCGGTCCCGGTCCAGTACGGGGGGGACCCTGGGGGTTGGGATCCCTTGCCGGGCCCGGAAAAAAAAAAAAAAAAAAAAAAAAAAAAAAAGAAAGC
>NW_007726434.1:162321-180030 GCF_000696425.1 Galeopterus variegatus
AACGGAAAAAAAAAAAAAAAAAAAAAAAAAAAAAGAAAGCAAGCCCATTTACAATAGTCACCAAGAAAATAAAATACCTAGCAATCAATTTAACCAAGGAGATGAAACCTACAAAACACTACTGAAAGAAATTAAAGAGGACACATAAAGGTGGAAAGACATTCCATGCTCTTGGATTAACATTGTGAAAATGTCCATATACCCAAAGCTACCTACCAGTTCAATGCAATCCCAATCAAAATACCAATGACATTCTTCACAGAAATAGAAAAAACAATACTAACATTCATATGGAACAACAAAAGACCGTTAATAGGCAAAGCAATCCTGAGCAATGAATAAATAAATAAAGATGAAGGCACAACAATTTATACTACAAAGCTATAGTAATCAAAACAGCATCGTACTGGCATAAAAACAGACAGTTGGACCAATGCAACAGAATGGAGAACCTGGAAAGCAGCTCGCATACTTACAGCCAACTGATCTTTGACAAAGGCAACAAGAACATACATTGAAGAAAAGACTGCTTCTTCAATAAATGGTGCTGGGACATTTGGACATCCATATGCATCCAGAAGAATGAAACTAGACCTGTACCTCTCACCATATACAAAAATTAACTCAAAATAGATTAAAGATTTAAGAATAAGACCCCAAACCAAAAAATATATTGAATAAGACCCCAAAACACAAGCAACAAAAGAAAAAATTTTAAAAAGGGGATTTCATCAAAATAAAAAGCTTCTGCATAACAAAGGAAACAATAAACAGAATGGAAAGACAACTTACAGAATGGAGAAAATATTTGCAGACTATACATCTGACAAGAGATTAATATCCAGAATATAGAAGGAACTCAAACACTTGACAGTAAAAAACAAATAATCCAATTAAAAAATGGGTAAAGGAGCTGAACAAACATTTTTCAAAAGAAGACATGCAAATGGACAACAGGTACATGAAAAAATGCTCAACATCACTAATTATCAGGGAAATGCAAAGCAAAAACACATTGAGATATTGTCTCTACCCAGTTAGAGAGGCCATTATTAAAAAGACTGAGAATAACAAATGCTGGTGAGGATGTGGAGAAAGGAGAAGTCTTCTGCAGTGTAGGTGTGACTATAAATTAGTACAGCCATTATAGAAAATAGTATGGAGGTTTCTTAAACAACTACAGATAGAGCTACCATATGAATCAGCAATCCCACTGCTGGGTATATACCCAAAGGAATAGAAATCATCAAGTTGAAGCGATACCTGTATTCTCATGTTCATCACAGCTCTATTAACAATAGCTAAGATATGGAGCCAATCTAAATGCCCATTGACAGATGACTAGGTAAGGAAAATGTGGTATATATACACAGTGGAATACTACTCAGCCTTAAAAAAGAATGAAATTCTGTCTTTCTCAGCAACATGGATGAACTGGGAGAAAATTACATTAAGTGAAATAAGCCAGATAAATAAGAAAGACAAATGCTGCATGTCCTCACTCATAAGTGGGTGCTAAGAAAGAAGGGAAAAAAGAAAGAAAGAAAGACCACAATATTAAGTTGAACTTTCATAAGGAGGGAACAAATCTATGTTTACTAGATGTGGGAAAAGGGAAGAGAGAAAGGGGTTAGGGAGAAATTGGGTAAGGGGCACAAAGAATAATTATGATTTGTAATAATGAATATGTCAATATTGTACACAAATAATGATAGTCAACACTGTACCCCCAAAATACGTATAATCAATTATGCATCAATTAAAAAAAAAGGAATAACTTTTGCACCTACTATATGGTAGGTACTGTACCCTGTTCTGGCTCTATGGAAGTAAAACAGGCTTCAATAGACTAATCACCCCAAACTATACCATTAAAATTAAGAAAAGTGCTAGGAATTAAGGAAAGATTGGGGTTCAAGGGTGCTAACCCAGTCTGGGGGGCAAGAAATATTCCTTGAGGAATTCTCATCTCTTTTCTTTCACATTTTTAAGTTCTGATCATTTTCCTAAATATTTGTAATCTTCACTTGGAGGCTAAAGTCAAGAATGAGGGAGGTGACATTACTATAGATTATATACACAGCAAAAGAACAATAAGGAAATATTATAAACAAATGTATGCCAATATATTCAGCAAATTAGATGGAATGGAGAAATTCCTTAAAATTTAAGAATAGCCCTGTATCTATTAGAGAAATTACATTTTCAATTACAATTTTCCCACAAAATTGAAGAGAAAGGAATACTTCTCAACTCATTCTATTAGAGCCAGCATTGTCCTGATACTTGATACCAAAACTGTACAAGGATATTAAGATGGGAAAATCATTACAGACTAATATGCTTCATGAACATAGATGCAAAAATTCTAAACAAAATTTTAATGAAAGAAAACCAAAAATATATAACGAAGATAATATATCATGACCAAGTAGGGTTTATTCCAGGAATGCAGGTTTGTTTTAACATTTGAAAATCTATCAATGTAACTAATTGTATTAGCAAACTAAAAAAGAAAAACCAAATTGATCAACTCAATAGATGCAGAAAAAAACTTTAGATAAAATTCAGCGTCTATTTCTGATAAAAACTTTCAGCAAACTCGGGACAGATGAGAAGGAAAAACCTACAGCTAGCATCATACTTAACGGTGATGAATGTGTTCTATCTAAAGGAAGGAATAAGACAGAGATGTCCATTTTCATCATTTTTGTCTAACATTGTACTGGAGGAATTAGCCAGTGCCATGAGGCAAGAAAAGGAAATAAAATACACCCAGATAGGAAATAAAAAAGTATTATTGTTTTAATTCAAGGATGGCATAACCATCTATGTAAAAACTCTGATGAGAACCAATAATTGAGTATTCTAATATTGCAAGATATAAGAATGCAACACAAAATCAGTTGTAATTCTATACAGTAGCAATGAAAGATCAGAAATTAAAATAAGAGATATAATTTACAATAGCACTGAAAGATACGAAATACCCAGGAATAAATCTGACAAAAGATATGCATAAAGAAAACTGTAAAACACTGTTGTGAGAAATAAAAAATCTAAATAAATGATGAGATACAACCTGTTCATTGGTTGGAAGACTGTATGGTTAAAATGTTAATTCTTCCAAACTGATCTATAGGTTTAATGAGAAGCCAATGAACGTCACAGCAAGCTTTTTTTTTTTTTTTTAAAACAAATTGACAAGATGATTCTAAAATTTGTATGGAAATGCAAGGGAACTACAACGAAGGTCAGCAAACTACGACCTACAGTAAGCTTCCAGCCTGCTGCCTGCTTTACTAAATAAAGTTTTACTGGAACACAGCCATGTCCATTTGGCATCAAGTTAGGAAAATAGATCAATGAATCAAAATGGATCATCACAAAATAGACCTACAGTTACGTGCACAACAGACTTGCTACAAGGATGCAAAAGCAACTGAGTGGAGAAAGAATAACATTTTCAACAAAGGGTGCTAGAAAAATTGGATAACCACATGCAGAAAGAAGTGAATTTTTATCTTTACCTATCAACTTCATTCAAAAATTAACTAAAAATGGATATAGATTCTAAATGCAAACTCTAAAACTATAAAACTTCTAGAAGATAACACAGAAGAAAATCTTTGTGAATGCGGTAAGACAAAGATCAAAGCATGATCCATAAAAAACTGATAAATTTAGCTTTATTAAAATCAACAGCTTCTGTTTTTCTACATGTATTTTTAGGAGAATGAAAAGAGAAGACACAAGCTGAGAGAAAATACTTCCGAAGCATACATCTGAGAAAGGGCTTATATGGAGAATATGTTAATAACTTCAAAACTCGATAATCAGAGAACAACCCAATGAAAAATGAGTAAAAGATTTGAACAGACACTTTAACAAAGGAAACATAAAGATGGCAAATAAGCACATGAAAAGATACCCAACATTACTGGCTATTAGGGAAATGAAAATACAAACTGTAATGAGATACCTCTAGAAACCTATTAAAATGGCTAAAATTAGAAAGGCTGACCATGCCAAGTGATAATGAAGATTTGGAGGAGCTGCATATCTCATATTACTGCTGGTGGGAATGAAAAATGATAAAATTATTCTGCAATACAGTTTGGCAGTTAATTATAAAGTTAAATATACATCCACTATATGACCCAGCCATTCCACTCCTGGGCATTTATGCAAGAGCAATGAAAGCATATGTTCGTACAAAGGCTTATATACAAATGTTTATAGCAGCTTTATTTGTAATAGCCAAGAACTGGACAATCCAAATGTTCCTCAAAAGGAAAATTTATAAGCAAATTTTGGTGTGTCCATACAGTGGAATGCTACTCAACAATGAAAAGGAATGAAGCCTTGCTACACCCAACAGTATCAAAAAAATCTAAAATAATTATTCTGCATGAAATAAACCAGACAAAAAAGAGAATATACTTTAAGATTCTACTTATATAGTACTCTAGAACATGCAAACTAATCTATAGTGACAGAATGCAAATCATTTGTTATGAGGGCAGGGTGTAGGGGGTGGAAAGAGGGAATTATGGAATGGCATGGGGAAACTTTTAGTGGTGAAGGATGTGCTCATTATTTTGATTGTGGTGATGATTTCACCATGTGGGTGTGTATACATATGCCAAATTGTGTCAAACATATTAAACTGTAAACCTAAATTTGTGTACCAAATTGTACCTCAATACAGCTGTGAAAATAAATCCATGTGAATCACTCCAATACTAGATACTTTTACTTTTTACTACTATAGCTTTTATTAAAAACAATCACATAGCAACAGTAACCAAACTTAAATACAACCTGGTCTTTACTTTGGATAAAACCAGGAAACATATATTGCAGTGAATCTCCTGCATTTGACTTTTTCTGTTGATGACAAAGCATAAGTAATTGATGTTTTTCTGCATGAAAAATGTACATAGTGCAGTGAGATATGGAATTTTCCTCTAGGAGTCCTAGCATGGAACATGTTTCTAGTATAACAAAGATGGACAACATATGGGAATGTGTCGATTTGGGTGAAAATGAACCATGAGATGAGTGCTATGTAAGCATACTCTAGAGTTAATTTTGAAGATAATACTTTATTTTGAAGGTAATAAAATAATAACCAATTATATTTCAAAACTTACCTAATAGAGAGGTATATTCATTGTCATCATATAGATATGACAAATTAAGCCAAGAATTTAATTTCATCTCCAGTACCTCAGAAGTCCCACCAGTACCAAATGAATTGTATGGGCAATTAGGACTTGCATTCATAAGGATCTTTAAATTTACCTTCCTCAAAATAAGGCAAAGGTGCTTTTCTCTTTCATTTGGCTGTGCTCCTGACCTTGAGAATACTTAATGGATGAATGCATTAGTTTGTTTTCTGTTGCTTATAACAGAATACCTGAAACTGGGTAATTGATAGGAAATACAAAAATACAGTTTCGGAGGCTGGGAAGTCCACGGTCCAGGGGACACATCTGGTGAGGACCTTCTTCTGCATGGGAACTCTCTACAGGGCTCCGAAGTGATGTAGGAAATCACATGGCAAAGATGGCAAGAGCTCCTTAACATGCTCACGTGCTCTCCTTATAAAGCCACGAGTGCCACTCCTGTGACAACCCACTAAACCATTAACCCATTACTCCACAGATGGATTAATCCATTCATGAGGATATAGTCCTCACCATCCAATCACCTCTTAAAGGCCCTACCTATCAACAATGCCATAGTCTGATTTCCCATCCTCTTAACACTGTTACAGTGGGGATCAAGCATAATGAGTTTTGAGGGGACGTTCAGTCCACAGCAGTGGAGTATCCAAGACTTTGGGTACACTAGACAAAAGCCTTGATTTGATTTACCAATGAACTGCAAACATCTAAGAAGGGTACTGTGAGGTATAACACCTTAAAACTGTAAACTTTAGAGCTGGTCGAGATAATTACAAATTTCTTAGTCAATAACATTGTTTTACAGAAGCAAAATCTGAGAGGACCAGTACCTTGTTTGATGTGGTGGTGCTAATTAGGGTCTAAACTAGGGCAATTTAAGTCACTTATTAACTCACTCTTTTCTTGGTAAGCCATTTTTGCCCTTTGTTATTGATGGTGCCATCCAATGTAGGTAATAAAAGAATCTACTGAAACTTTATCATATTATTTTGAAAAAAAAAATTCTGTGTAGGCCTAGCCTCTATCTCCCAGCGCATGAAAATCTGTAGTTAGCAAACACTTTTCAGAGTTGTCCCAGATATAAATTACTTTCTAATAAATTTTTTTCCAAGGTGCTAATTCACTATGTAAGTTGTTGAATAAATTTAAATGAAAACTTCAACACCATAAAACTCGAAGTTAAAGAAAAATTTACAATCTTTTGGAAAATATTATTTGTAGTAAAAAATAGTTTTCAACCAAATGACTATTTTTCACTTACTCTAAAAGTCCCTGAAGTGTAATGTACTTTATAGTAGAGGGCATTTCACTACTGTCATTCATGTTACTATCCTAGTTCCTTCCATCTGTAAAATGGGTAGAGCACTGAGTTCTAGTCATCCAAAAAGACTAATTCATAGACTGCCCAATTAGCATTTCCACCGTATTGGCATGCATGCAGAATCTTGTCATTTTCACTTCCTTGTATTAAAGGGCACACATTTATTTGATACCTTCCTTATTCAACGATTGTGCAAAACAGACTACATCTGCCTGAGAGCAAACATTGTTTTTTCCCTCCAGATGTCTGCTTTTTCTCCCAGAAGTTGGAGAGCATTGGACAAGCAGTAACAGATGATGAACACATGCATAACTACAAATGGGCAAGCTGATTGTTTTCAAAATTGGTATAAACATTTGCTCTTGGGTTGAGATTTAGCCCATAGCAAATCTTTACATTTGCGTTATAAACTCCCAACTAAAAAAATGTTTATAATGAAAGTGCTGACAATGTGAAAATTCAGTTATGGTCAGGAAAGCAGTTTTGTTTAAAAATGCCATTTTGCACTTCCATATTTACTTCTTAACCAGTGACTGAGATGTCAATTTCCCCAAAGTTTTCTTTTCCAGTCTAAAGGAGAATTTGACAACTGTTTTGAAATGAACAAGAGATCTGAATTTCAGCCTTTTGCTTCTTAACACATATCAATTAGAATATAGAACCATATGCTGGTTACATAACAGGTTTCACAGATGATGATGATGATGATGAGTGAAACAGAAGAGAATTAAGCTTGTTGCTCAAGAGAGAGGTTTTTCTTTTATATCATACATGTATTTGAAAAAGAAATAGCAGCAATTATTAGGAAATATTTCACACTCAATAACTCTAGGCCAAGATGCAGTTAACATACTGACTAGGGGTTACAAAATAAGTTCAGTGAAATCCCTTGACTTGTTTATAAATTACTTGGTGTGGGACTAAAAGCATGGTTTGCATGAGGGGATTGGTAATAAGGTGACTCCAGTGAGTCATTCCTGTGTCCCTCACATGTCTCGTATGTTCATATAGATAGAGCCATCTTACATAGTTGAATTGCAAAGATTGCCTTACTGTTTACTCCCAGAATGGCAAAAAGAATAAAAATAGAAACAAGAAATGAAGATGCAAAAATGTGCTAATAATGCATTTTTATGAACAAGGGATTTTCTTTTGGAAACTGTGATTAGGTAATAATAACAGGACTTGGATAATAAACTGTGATCGGGTGATTAGAGGGCACAGTGAGAACCTCTGCTATGTAACATTGGATACAAGGCTACTCTTTTCATTTGGAAATTTAATGCTATTATTTCTGATGATGTAGATTCTTACCTAGATTCTTATTTATTTTCAGAGAATGGAATATTTTTATAATAAAGAGGGGAAAAAGGAAAAAAAAACAAACCAAACCAAATATCCCAAGGACTCATTTGACATGAATAGGTAAGGACTCGCCATACCCAGCTTCGACATGTGGGTCTGAGCAGAATTGAGTCTTACTCTCTTAGGTTCATATATGAGAAGAAGGACAAATACTTCTTATTTTTGATGTAAAAACACCCAGCAAATTTCTCTTTAAAATGTTAGATCCTTCTAAAGGGAGACAAAATATATGTTAAAGTCCAAGTTACCCTTTAGGTTACTAACATTTAGACTTGCCTAGTACTGTACTTGAACAATTAGGGCAGGCATATAAAATTTTAACATTTGTATTTTTCTGCACTCAAGCACACAAATTATAGGATACTTTCCTCATTCAATGGTTGCTGCGTGATAACTCTTAAATTAATGCATGAAAGAGGGCTAAAGCTCAAATACAGAACTTGAATAACAAGAAATCACTTAAGTATTAGGGCAGAATGTAGATTTTCCCTTTGTACGTTTGTTTTCAAGCCTCAAATCATGTAAATGTTCAACCTTGCCCAGGGTTAAGAAGCCTCTTTTTGAAGTCATTGGTATACGTACTGAACGATCTGGGTGTTGGAACATCAATCCTCTGGGTGGACCGGTATTTTGAGGAATAACACTCAGCCCGCTTGGACTGCTATATTTCTGGACCTATTTTGAAAAGAGTCTTATATACATCAGAATATAATGAAGGGGCATGTAAATGAAAATATGGAATCTATTCTCATTTTCTATATTAATAGGAAAAGTTAATTCATTTGTGATACTGAGAAACTTCCAAGTGAAAGACATACCTTGAATAAAATGGTACAATACAAATTTTAGATAGCTAGTTAATACTATTAGTTATTTTGAATCTTTATTGTAATTTAACATTATATAGAAAAGACGTACATTTGTAAATTGAGATAAAAGAGCTCTGATGGACAGAATAAGAGCAGAATTAAGATTTTTTTCCCCCCAAAATAACCTTTGGCTTGTTCTCTTACAATTATTGCTTGGAGGACTAGAATGTGTTCCTCATTTATGCCTCAATCATCCCCATGAAGCAGCATTGCTGCATCACATAAAGTAATAATTTTTTGAAATTGAAGAAAACTGTGCTTGTGCAGAAAGCACCTAACAACCACAGCTTTGGTGCATTCTTTCTGTAATCCTTCGATCAGTATGTAATGTGAGCAGATTTAAAGTATACTTTTTTAAGTGCCTTGATTTTCTCTCTCTCTTTTTTTTTTTTTAACTACTTGGTGATATACTAATTAGCCATGTTCAATTGATTGCTTTCAAAATAAGAACTAAGAGCTCTCATCTAGTCAAGTGGAAGCTAATTCAACTCTTTTACACTATGGCAATGATAACTCTCACACACACATTCATACTGACACCCACCACATGTATTATATTAGCAATATCATAATCTAGGTCTTCTGCTTTGAGTCAGTGTAGCATGACAGTCATATTTCTACAGATTTTTATGCATTATTTTTATTTTAATACTTATGAAGGTGATTAAAAATGTCCATTTTTCATTCACAGTTGGAAACTGTTTTTGAAAAAATTTGTTTTTGTGATCATTTGAAAAACTCTCACATCTAGGAAAAAAGCAAAAACATGGAAGAAAATGAATTCAAATCAGGCAGAAGGAAACTGACCATTTCATGTCTTAACCCAATTGCCTCTCTCTTTTTTCTTTTCTTTTTAAGTCAAAATTAAACACATCTAATTTGGATTGACAAACACTTAATGATTTGATTATGAGATTATAGTATGCAGACAGAGCATCTACCGCATGATGTTATTCTGCAATAGAATACAAGATTTTTAGATCCTTGTCACTGCGCATCACATGAATATCTTCTCCTCTTCGGTCACATAGATAAGTGAGGGCAAACGATATAGTACATAACTGTCACAAACAGGCCCCCAAAACTGTTTTCTGCAGATATAAATCCCAGTCCAGGCATTACACAACCAGAGTTTAAAGTGTTCCGTGTAAATCATCCAGACTAAAGCTTCTTAGGAAACACAAACCATTCTCTAAGGACATATGAGACCAGAACTTCAGAAGATGCTGTCTCACTGTGGGATGGAAGAAAACAGCGGCTCACAGACCACCCTGGTGTGTACTAATCAACAATGCAGTGGCCCACTTTATAAAGGCGTCAGACAGTCTGTAAGCAAAAAGGCAGAGCCTCCAACTGAGACAGGCCCTGCTAATAAGTGGCTTCTGGTAAAAAAGAAGAAGGAAAAAAAGCCAGCTTTAGCATATGCAACAGGTCTTCTATCATAATCTTTTTTTTTTCCATCCACATTGTTTCATATGGGACAACTCCATCAAGAGTGTCATCTTGAAACACCACGAGCAGAGCAGTAGAATAGAAGAATACACTGACATTCTTACCACCCTGCGCTCAGAGCCTTTCATGCCTTTATTATGATGTTGTACTTGTAAATATCTCCTCACATGTCTGTTTCTCCTACTGGACTGTGAATTTCTTGAGCCCTGTTCATCTTACTGTCTCTGCTTCAATACGGTACGTGCTGAAGAAATCATGTTGTTCAATATACATATTTGATGAAAGAGTTGTTTTATTCCAGTACTGCCTTTAACTCTGGAGGCTTTGGACAAACCACTTCATGTGTTTTAGCTTCAGTTTCCTCATCTAACAGATGGCAATAATGCAGTTACAGCAAAAGGGACTCTGTATTTGAAAATATTTTAAAAATAATTTTCAAAAAGCATGTGTTTGCAAGGTGTAGGTTTGGCCATTGTTTTGCAATATAAATTGAATTTTCTGAATAATAAAATTATTATATGATATACAATGGTATAGTTGAATTTGGCTTATTCTGACAGATAAGATCTTATGTTGAAAATCATTCAAAAGAATCCTATTAATTTCTATAATTTACATGACATGTATAATGATGAAAAATAAAACAATTACTTCAGGAAGTATTGAAAATATTTGTTTCCTTATAATTCTGACTTTATGTCAGCAAAAGCACCTCAGTGAGTGCTCATACCTGCTGTGATAAGTACAGAGACTAAACTACATTTTGTCAATAGGGGCAACTTGTGCAAACTGGGTACACAAATAGAAAATAATAATGTTGAAGAAAGTATAATTAATTAATTCAAGCTTCAGGATAAGATCACTGGATCCTGCTGACCCTACATGTTAATCAGTTGATTGATTAATTGCTACAATCATAATAATTATATGGTACAAATCTAAGTACATTTAATGATAGTGTAGACTTAGAGTTAAAAGTTCTTTTCAATCTGCATATCTTTTCTCTTTCTTGAATCAAAGGAGTCGATTTCATTTACTTTAAAGATATCTTTGAGCTTGTAGAGCTGGAAAGCTTATGTCAAAATTAGCCAAGGTCCATTTTTGCTTATCCAATTAACCATTTCAGTTATTTCTTAATTACCTGTTTAAAAATCTAAAGCAATGCCACCTGTGAAATAGGAATTTTGCATTATACATACTCATCAAATCATATTACTCTTAAACACATGCATTGTATGAAGGGTTGTAGTGATTGCATGGTAGCAGGTGTCCCCCAACATATAGTTCTCTATACTTTATTTTCAGTATTTGGATAGTAGACAGAAGGAGCCTGAGTTTTCATTGACATACTCAGATCAAAGTATGTACTAGAAAGTGAATGTGATCAATTTATTAAGAACTATTCAGACACTTAAAATGAGGAATAGAACTAAATGGCTTAAAAATGTATACATTCATCCCTGGATATCCATGGTGGACTGATTCTAGGAACCCCCATGGATACCAAAGTCTGTGGATGCTCAAGTCCCTTTTATAAAATGGTATTTTCATATAACCTATGCATATCCTCCCATATATTTTAAATCATCTCTAAATTACTTTTTTTTTTCCTTTTTGTCTTTTTTCGTGACCGGTAACGGGATTGCAACCCTCGGTGTCGCGGCCACCGCGCTCAACCAGTGAGCGGACCGGTTTCTATATGGGATATGAACCCTCAGCGGGAGCGCCACTGCACTCCCATGCACCACGCTCTACCGAGTGCGCCACTGGGCTGGCCCCTCTAAATTACTTTTTTTTTTCCTTTTTGTCTTTTTTCGTGACCGGTAACGGGATTGCAACCCTCGGTGTCGCGGCCACCGCGCTCAACCAGTGAGCGGACCGGTTTCTATATGGGATATGAACCCTCAGCGGGAGCGCCACTGCACTCCCAAGCACCACACTCTACCGAGTGCGCCACTGGGCTGGCCCCTCTAAATTACTTTTAATACCTAATTTAATGTATGCAGTTGTTGTACTGTATTATCTTTTATTTATATTATTTTTTATTTTTTTTCTAAAATATTTTTGATCCTCAGTTGATTGAACCTATGGGCACAGAACCTATGGCTATGTAGGGCTGACTGTACACATTTATATTTTTCACACGTAGGAATCCCAATTTTAGGCTTTAATTCCCACCCCCCCACACACATCAATATACATCATTGTATCACTGATTTTACCAAAATTTTCATTCTTATCACTCTCTACTTCTGAATAGTTATTCATTGATTTCAATAGCACTAGAGTTTCAGTTGGGTGATATTGGAATTATTGTTGTAGCACAAAGGTACGTTGAACTGTGTTGGGGCTCCAAACACGTACTACAAAGTATGGTGCTTTGGCACACTGATTACTTTGAACTAAAGGAGATTGGAAGGACCTCAGAAGCAAAAAATTCTCTCTGATCTTATCTTGTCCTCCTTTCTCCTTTACCCATTTCTCCCCTAAAGCAGGTGACAGAAACTAGAGTTCTTCCTACCCAAGGCAGGTCATAGAAACTAGAACTCCTCTCCCACAAAGCAAGCCATAAAATCTAGAAATGTTATTCTTTGACTTTCTCCCATCTCCCTTGAAGACCTTCATGTGACGGGTGTCTTGACCTACACCTGGAGAAAGGAATGTGGCACAGAGAAGCAGAGAAGAATCTGAAAAAGCAGGCATTAGTGGGGTTCCCCCTCAATCTATTACCATTAAGTCAGTCCCTTTTTGTCCTGTAACATTTCTACAAGGCTGTCTATTCATCAATGAACCTAAGCATTAAATCAGACAGTTTTTCCTGGTCTTTGGTCTACATTTCCAAAGGTTCCTGTGTCATGTAAAACTTTGGTTGAATAAATGTGTTACTCTTTTCTCTTATTAATCTGTCTTTTGTTATATGGATGTTGGCCATGGACCTTGAAAGGGGTGGGGAAAAGGTGTTACATCTTTTTGCTCCTACCACTGTCTTGGTGAATAGCTTAGAACTCATCTAGCTACTAGATGCTTCTTAAACTTTTGTGTGCATATGAATAACCCGGAGAGCTTGCAAAAACCCAGACTCCTGGGTTCTATCCCCACAGATTATCATTCAGAAGATCTGGAGTGGGGCGCTAGAATTTACACGTTTAACAAGATTCCAGGTGATGCTGATGCTACCAGTCTGCAGACCACACTTTGAGTAGCACTTATTTTGTAACTTTTTGGGGGGTCACACATCTTCTGATAATCTTGCCTCAGAAAATACACAGGTGCACATATACCCAAATTTGGCCAAACCTTCTGAAGTGGCTCATTATCCCCTCGAGGCATATGTATGGATGGGTCCCAGAACAGTCAGGTCACTTGACCAAGGCCACTTGGATGACAGCTGACAGTAGTGCCAGGTGTGCCACATGAGAGGGTTTATGCTTCCTTTCTCCTCTTAAGAACAACCTGCTAATAACCGCCAAATCATTTTTCTAAAACACAATTTTCTGTTTTTCACTACCTTTCTTAAAATCTTTAACGGGGTTTTTACTGCCTGTAGGATAAAATTTAAACCCTTCTGCGGTATTGAATTCTCTGCAATTAATTATTTAATTTATTGACCAAATATTTACTGAGCACCTTTTCTATGGAAAATACTGTGCTAGGCAGGAGGGCATAGGATTAAACCAGACAGTCGCTGGCTATGCCTTCCTGGGATTTGTAATACTGGATTAACCTTATCTACTCTCCCTCATCTCCTATTGTTGTCTGCAAAATCTTTGCTACATTCAACCCAGATTCCTCACTTTCCCGCAAACAACACACTCATCTTGGGGCTGGAGACAGGGCTCATGTTCATTCCCTGGCTGTATCTCCAAACTCCACATACCCTTAGTATCTTGTTCTTGAAGTCATCCCAACCGCTACACTTTTCTCTCTGCCTTCTGGACAGCATTTGTTGTCTTCATCACTTACTGTGCAGCTAGATCACATGTAATCCCATACTCTTCTCTAGTTCACGGACTTTACCTCTTACTTCTTCAGTGCTTCAGTGCTCAAGACACGCACACCTCAGCTTGGGGCAGGATGCTGTGATGTCAACATGCGAGGAAAAGCAAGAGCTGCTCTCCTCCCATCTGGCTTCATCAAGAGGAGAGGACTGAAATCAAAGGTTCCTAAATCTGACTGCACACCAGAATTGCTTGAGGATTTGCTCATGGTTATTTAGTAAAAATTTCTGAACCTCACACCAGGAACAATGAATTAATATCTATCAGGGTGAGTCCAAGAATCTGTTTCTACCAAAGTGTTTTGGGTCAAAGCAAGGTGGATTCTGAGATCCCTCTCAACATTGTCTACTCACCCTCTTCTTACACTTTTAAAAATTCATTACAAATAAATTTGTTTTTAGTGCAGAAACTTGCAGAACACAGAAAAGCAAAAAGAGGCTGAAAAAACAAAGGCTGTGTAATCATTCAGAGACAACCCTTGCTAATATTTTGAAGTAAATCCTTTCAGTCTTTTCTGTACATATAAATATTTACTCACATATTTTAAAATAAGTTCCTACTGAACACGCTGCATTATGCTTATGCTGTTTCTTAATATTTATTGGTATTTTACCTTGTGAAGTAATGTCTTCTACACCACAACTTAACAACATTTATATAAAGGGGCCATAACACTTTCCCTACATTTGTGTGTGTGTGTGTGTATAAAATATATATTACTTCTACATTTTTCACTATTATAAATAACATTTTGAGGGGCAAGTTTGTGCACATTCTTGTGCACATCTCTGAAAATTTCCTATGGTAAGTTTCTAGATATGGAATTGCCTGTACAAGGTATTTGAAGTCTTTTGATATATCTAAAGCCAAAATGCCCCGCAAGAATTTTGTAAAAGTTCCACCTTCAAGAAGCTAACAGGTCTTGCCTCATCATGAACTTTAGCTGGTATTTCATCTATAGCCAAACATTTTATCATAAGCAGTCCTTTACAGGGACTGTCAACTTACAACCTTATAGGATACCTCACTGTGTGGAGATTGCATCTTTTGTTAAGGTTATTAAATTTATTTTCTATCTTCTTGTGGGTTGTCACCAGTGCTAGAGAAAAGAAAACTTCAAAATAATTCATTTCCTGAAGTAACTTTTGGTGATATGTAATGTAAAGGCTAATAACCTGAAGCAGGAGAATGCTATTTTCTTGTGATACCTTATTCCGACCATCTGTTGCACAAATATCTGGTTCCAAATAATGTCAATTAAAATTGATGGCAAATTTTAATAACTTTTACTTGTGAATATCAGCAAGAACAACATTGTGCTTCATGTAGTTATCTACGGCAGTTGAGGTACGTTCAGACTTTGCATGGATACACAGAATGTTTTTTTGCTTTCTCTCTCTCTCTCTTTTGGTCTTTAACTTCTCAGCACCAGCAATCCAGAACACCCACTGCTAAGCCAGCATGCAAAACGCAGTGCTTTTTAGCATTGGGAAAACCCAAATCTGGTGTCAAATGGTTCATAAATATAGTAATGGGCCCTTGTATGTCAAAAGTGAGCACTGTTTAACAGCACAAGCAGGAACAGCCTTTGAGATGCTTTGCAGCTGGAGTTGTTCCACTGTGAGAGAATGGAAGCGTCATGATGGTAGCTGTAAGACCAGACCCTGGAAAGACAATCTACTTAAATCTGCAAAGTGCAACCAAAGGGAATGGTTGCTCGCACATGGTCCTGATGCCACGGACATAAGAAACACAGCACCCAGAGCAGGGAAGTAAGAATATGGTGGCAGATGGTCAGGTCTGCAGGAAGTGTCCACCCAGCTTTGTTTGGCCTATATTTTGAAACTAGAATAAACACTTAGTGTCATAATTTATATGCATATCAGTACCAATAAATCAGAATCATGCAAACAGTCATGTTTATTATATTCTTGTTGCTTAATATTCATGACAGTAATTTATTTTTATAGTTCAGTTTCACTGTTCTCTTCACTATTGCTTTGCATTTAAGTCTGGCAAGTTGTATTAGCAGGAGTTCAGGTAATCCTTTGAAGACTGCAAAGGTTCACTCGCCTGGTCAAAACACTTTAATTGCTCATTTAATTTTCCCCTTCTTTCATAAACTTTTTAACCACCAGGGTCTCTGTAAATTATGCAGTAATACTATTCTGACATACAGAAAATATGAAGACTAGAGTCTGTATAGTCCTCTGATAATAGCTATGTGACAGAGCTCATAGGAGAGATAAGAACATTTAGAAAGATGTAGCAGTTAATTCTTAAATTTACTGTCAACAAAATGGATAGAATTAAGCAAAGTTTCCACGTCTCTCATTCACCTACTCGACACCGATCCTTCTGACTCTCCACTGCAGCAATTTAGGATCATTGCTGCTTATTACTATGGATTGTTCAAGGAGGAATTACCCGAAACAACCACCACATTGTTTTTTATATTCATCTGGTGCTGGAGCTACAAAGATGAGTAAGACATGGTTCCTACTCCAGAGATGCGTAAGTCAGATTAAGGGATGGAAAACACTATTGTACTGTTCTGTACCTAGACACAAAGCAATGTATATTCAGTTTCACACTTAACTCAGTAGAAAATTTGCAATTAATCAACAGGAAAAGGAATCACAAATACACTAGCCTGAAAAAACAATTATATTTAAAAAATATTCCAATTAATCATACTGTTTTGGTCTGTGTACTTTTCTGTATGTTTGCTGTGTTTCAACAAAGATGTTAAGCATTTTTTGAGAAGAGGAATGTCATTGAGTGTGAGTGAACATAGAATCAGTATTTAAATTATAATTATATATTTTAATTATAATTTTTATTATGGGTATGGAGGGTTTAAGTGAAGAATTATTTTATAGACTCCATGAAAATACTTTTCCAGTGCATGGCATGAAAGATAAAGTGACATTTTGCTGTAGTTACACCTTTCAATTAAATAACACGTATGATGAAAGTTGTAAGAAATTTTATGATGTTATCTCTTCATTCACTTGTTGGAAATTGTCATAAGGACATAGTGACATGTTTCTACCTACACTTTAAGCATTTAGAATACAAAGAGCTTATTGCCAACTTGGTTGTTGTTCTCTCCTAGTGATGCATTTTGCAGAAAATAGGTGCTCCTAGCCAATATTTTTAAAAGATAAATTACATTTTCTTCACAAATAAATTAACATACCCTTTAACTGTCTCCATCTGCTAGGTGTGTTTGAATTTCACTGGTGCTTTATTTTTATTTTTAAAAGTTTTTTCAGTGACCTAGGCACAGGAATGTGTTACCTGTAAGGTTGCCTTGGATACAAAAAGCAGTAAAGAAGTTTTAAAATTTAACTTAAATTGAATAGTCAAGACAGAAGCTTTTGTTAAATAAACAATGAAATTTTGAGATCATGTGTATGAGAGAAGAAATTCATTCACATTCTATTTGTTTTTCTCACATTGTAGTTCCTTTTTTCCTTTTTTTTTTTTTTGTCTTTTTTTTTTTTTTT